>NW_015161999.1:96361-123581 GCF_001447785.1 Gekko japonicus | reverse complement strand
TGACACTGTCTAACCATCTCATCCTTTGCCGTCCCCGTCTTCTTTGACCTTCAATCTTTCCCAGCATCAGGGTCTTCTCCAGTGAGTGCTCCCTTCTCATTTGGTGGCCAAAGTATTTGAGCTTCAGTTTCATTATCTGGCCTTCCAGGGAACAGTCAGGGTTGATTTCTTTGAGGATTGACTGATTTGTTCTTCTTGCAGTCCAAGGGACTCTCAAGAGTCTTCTCCAGCACCATAGTTCAAAAGAATCTATTCTTCGGCGCTCGGCCTTCCTTATAGTCCAGCTCTCGCAGCCATACATGACTACTGGGAATACCATTGCTTTGACCATGCGGACTTTTGTTGGCAGGGTGATGTCTCTACTTTTTATCATGCTGTTTAGGTTCGCCATCGCTTTCCTCCCAAGGAGCAGGCGTCTTTTAATTTCATGGCTGCAGTCACAGTCTGCGGTGATCTGGGATCCCAGGAACGTGAAGTCTGTCACTACTTCCACGACTTCCCCTTCTATTTGCCAAGGAGTGATGGGGCCGGATGCCATGATCTTAGTTTTTTTGATGTTGAGCTTCAAGCCCACTTTTACGCTCTCCTATTTTACCCTGAGCAAGAGGCTCTTTAGGTCCTCTTCACTTTCTGCCATTAGAGTGGTATCGTCTGCATATCTGAGGTTGTTGATCTTTTCTCCAGCAATCTTAATTCCTGCTTGTGATTCATCCAGGCCAGCATTTCGCATGATGTACTCTGCATATCTATTAAATAAGCAAGGTGACAATATACATCCTTGTCGTACTCCTTTTCCTATGCTGAACCAATCAGTTGTTCCATATCCGGTTCTAACTGTCGCTTCTTGGCCCTTATACAGGTTTCTCAAGAGACAGGCGAGGTGGTCTGGTACTCCCATCTCTTTAAGGACCTGCCATAATTTGTTGTGATCCACACAGTCAAAAGCATTAGCATATTCAATGAAGCAGAAGTAGATATTTTTCTGGTACTCTCTTGCTTTCTCCATAATCCAGCGAATGTTGGCAATTTGATCTCTAGTTCCTCTACCTCTTCGAAACCCAGCTTGTACTTCTGGTAGTTCTCTATCCACATATTGTTGAAGCGGATATGCTAACATTTACACTAACAGAAATAAGATCTCTTCCTCTTGGGTTTTTTAGTTTAGTGTGGCTATCATTCCTTTATTCCTAGTTGTAGTTTCCCTCCCTAATTTAGTTTGTAGTTAATGCAAAATAAAAACATATCCCTTTGGGGGTTTAAAAAAAGAGAAAAGAACATCATGGCAATTAACTGAACCCATAACCAAGGACTTGACATAGCCATCTAGTCTACTGAATGCAGTTTTCTCTGGCTCACTTGCAGGTACTTCCTTTGTTAAAAAGATCTTCAGCCTCATATATTTGCAGTTTATTCTTTAGGAAGCTGAACCACCAATTAAAATTATGCTAGGTCAACGTGAGTGGACCTAACCCCCCTGGGTTGAGATCTCCAGCTTGGAAAATACTCACATCTGTGGCAGAAGTTGAAGCTCCAGAAGATGTGCTTGGATCACTCATTCAGATTTGCAGGCTTTAGCAAGCACTCACAGGGTTAATCCTCTGTTCAAAGCAGGAAGCAAGGGCTGGCTGCAAGCGATTGGCTCCTAGTCTTTCCTCCTGGCTTCAGTCTCTCCCAAGGAGAGAATAGTTCTCAGCTGCTTTTCTGTAGCACAGGCAGGCTGGGATAAGGAGAGCCTCAAATCAACATGTGAATCAGGGTCTCACTTTTCACAGCTGCAGTATGCTTGGCAGGGAGAGAAGAAAAACTTGCAGAAAAAAACAGGTCATTTTAAAGTCAAACTCACAGCTTTGCTAACTTAGCTCAGCCTCTCTCTCAGTTCAGTGAGCATTTGAAACTTACTTCACTTAAGCACATCAGGCAAAAAAATCAGTTAACCAAACCATCCAGCTCTGCTACCTGAATATGTTGGAAAAATTGGCAAAATAGTTAAATATTCAGAGATTGCAATGGATATTTGGTTCACTGGAGAGGAGGCATTTTCTTCTATGTAAAAATCTTTATTCCTAAAGGGAAGGGTTCACAGGAAATCTACAAAACAACAAAGACACCTAAGGCTACATCTTTACACTTTAACCACACGGTCTACAACAATGGAGATTCTTCTTCTTCTTTTTTTTTTTGGTAAACAAATTTTTTTATTATTTTCTTAGGAACATAACATATAAAATTAAATCATTCAGTCCATTGTTTACCCCATTCCCTTCCTCTCCTCCCTCCAATGGCTTCCCGCAATGCTTCACTCCCTTCTTACAAATTTCTTTATATCATTAACACATCATTTGTTATCATACAACCTCAAGATAACATCATTTGACTTAATATTGATCTAAACATATTAAGTTTTGTTTTACATCCCAGTTCTTTTCCAGATATATTTTAAAGTCATTCCATTCTTGAAAAAACACATTATCTTCTTGATTATTCAACTTCTTTGTAATTTTATCCATTTCTGCCATGAACAGAACTTTTTGTATCCAGTCTTCGATTTCTGGTACTTTCTCAGTCTTCCAAAATTGTGCATAAATCATCCTCGCTGTTGTAATAAGGTACCAGAATAAAGTCCTTTTAGTCGAGTTAACTTCTTCCATTTTTAGTCCCAAAAGCAGAATTTCAGGCGCTTTCTTGAAAGAGCACTTAAGTATTTTTTGCATTTCTTTGTGGACTTTTGTCCAAAAGAGTGTAGCTTTTTCACAAGTCCACCACATATGGTAAAATGAGCCCTCATGTTTTTTACATTTCCAACATTTATTTGACATATTCTGGTTCATATTTGCAATTTTCTTTGGGGTCATATACCACCTATACATCATTTTGTAACAATTCTCTCTAACATTGGTACAGGGTGATATCTTAATAGCATTTTTCCACAAATATTCCCAGGTTTCTATGTCAATTTCCTTGTTCATATTTATTGCCCATTTTAACATTTGCTCTTTCACAGTCTCATCTTCTGTATACCATTTTAACAACACTTTATACATTTTAGAGATATCTTTTCCCCCTCCACTCTCCCATACCTTTTCCATTTCATTTTTTTCCTCTCTAAAACCATAATTTCTTTTGTCTGACCTAAAAAGGTCAGAGATCTGCATGTATTTCAACCATTCATATTCATATTCAATTTCATTCTGCTTTTTCATTACCCATTCTGTTCCCTCTTTTTTTATTATGTCTTTATACAGCAACCAATCTTTGTCTCTACGTCTTGAGTAAGATGTTAACACTTCCACTGGTACAATCCAAAGTGGCCTTACATCACCAAAATATTTTTTATATCTCATCCATACCACAAATAATGCTTTTCTTACCACATGATGCTTAAAAAAGCTATCCATTTTTGTTTTGTCATACCATAAATATGCATGCCAACCAAATCTACAATCATGACCTTCTAACCCCAATAGCTTATCATTTTCTAATTTCACCCATTGCTTCAACCAGGTCATACAAACCGCTTCATAATATAATCTGAGATTTGGTAGCTGTAGTCCACCTCTGTCCTTGGCATCACAAAGTATTTTCATCTTAATTCTCGGTTTCTTGCCTGCCCAAACAAACTTTGATAGTTCTTGTTGCCACCTTTGCAGCAAATCTGTCTTACTAAGTATTGGTATTGTTTGGAACAGGAACATCAAACGTGGTAGGACATTCATTTTTATAACTGAAATTCTTCCCATCAGTGACAAGTTCATTTTGTCCCATTTCTTAAAGTCTTGGGTTAACTTAGCCCATAGTTTTTCATAATTGTTCTTATATAAGTCTATATTCTTTGCAGTTAACTCAATGCCTAAGTATTTCGTCTTCTTTACCACTTCACATTGTACCAAATTTTGTAGTTCCACTTGTTTTTGTTTCGTCATATTTTTGCAAATAAGCTTCGTTTTATTCTTGTTTACATAAAATCCTGCCAATTCTCCAAAATCTTTTATTTTTTGAAATAGTAACGGTAACTCTTCCGTCGGGTTTTCCACAATAAACATTACGTCATCTGCAAAAGCACGGTATTTATATTTAAAACCTTTATGTGTCAAACCCTTAATCTCTTGATCTTGTTGTATTTTTTGTAAAAGTACCTCCAACACCCAAATGAACAATAGCGGTGACAAGGGACAACCCTGCCGAGTACCTTTCTGTACCTTGAAGCTATCGGTCAATTCTTTATTTACATTCAGTGTAGCTCTTTGTTCCGAATAGATAGCTTCAATACAATTTCTGAACTGTTGTCCCGTATCAATTTTTTCCATCATCTGTAACATAAACTTCCAATTAAGATTGTCAAATGCTTTTTCCGCATCCACAAACAAAAAAGTTACCTCTTTTTCAGGGTGCTTTTCATAGTATTCCACTGCGTCCATTACTATTCTTACATTATCTCGAATTTGTCTTTTTGGCAGAAAGCCCGCTTGATCTTCTGAAATCACTGTTTGTAAGTAGTTTTTCACTCTTTCTGCAATAATTTTTGCAAAGATCTTATAGTCATTATTTAGGAGAGAAATTGGCCTGTAGTTCTTTACATTCGTTAGTTCTTGGCCTTCCTTTGGTATCAATGAAATGATTGCCTCTTTCCATGAGTCTGGCACTTTCTTGCACATCCGTATGTCGTTGGATAAAGCTTCCAGGGCCGGGACAAGTTCCTCTTTCATTTTTTTATAAAACTTCGCGGTAAATCCGTCCGGCCCTGGCGCCTTCCCCAACTTCGCTTCTTCAATTGCCTTCCTCACTTCCTCTGTTTGGATTGGCCCATTTAGTAAATCTTTAAACTCTTTGCTTATTTTGGATAGTGGAATCTCTTCTAAATATCTTTCAATCTTCTCAAGATCAATTCTATTTGCTTGAAACAATTTAGCATAATACTTGAAGAAACTTCTCTTTATACCATTAGGGTCAACGAATTCTTTTCCTTCTTCTATAATTTTGGTTATCATTCTTCTTTCTTTTCTTGCTTTGAGTTGCCAAGCTAGATATTTCCCCGGTTTATTCGCCCCTTCAAAAGATTTCTGTTGTAACTTCTTTAAATTCCAATAAAGCTCTTGGTTCAAAAAATCATTCAGCTGTTCTTTCAGCAACTGTAGTTCTCTAATAATCTTCTTTTTCCCCGGTTTCTTCTTCAGTTCTTTTTCTTTTTGGGCTATTTGTTCCAATACTTCCACTTGCCTTTGAAGTTTTTCCTTCTTTTGCTTCACATTTTGTGAGATGAGAATCCCTCTCATCACAGCTTTGTAAGCGTCCCACACTACCTGTATTGAAGTCTCTTTATTCAGATTTTGTTGGAAATATTGTTTTGTTTCTTCTTTTAACATTTCCATAACACCTTTTTTATCCAACAAATCTTCATTTATTCTCCAAAGAAAGGATTTATTCCTTTCAGTAGAGGTCCACAAAACAGGGTTGTGATCCGAGTTACATCTAGGCAGGATTTCTATTTTTTGTGTTTTCATTGACAATTCTTCTGACATCCAAATCATATCAATTCTGGAAAAAGAGCAATGTCTATTGGAATAAAAAGTAAAATCTTTCTGCGTTGGGTTCCATTTCCTCCACACATCTTCTAGTTTTTCCTGTTTGACTAGTTCAAAAAAGTTCTTTGGCAATTTTCCACTAATTTCGTTGCCTTTTTGTGATTGTCTATCCAGCCGATCTATAGTTCCATTAAAGTCTCCGGCCAAAATAACTTGATCATAAGTTTGTCCTTGTAGGTGTTCAGTTAAGTCCTTAAAGAACTTTTCTTTTGCTCCATTGGGTGCGTATATATTGACCACCAGTGTCTTTTTCTGTTGAATCATCACTTCCACACCCACATATCTTCCTTCCAAATCTTTGAAAATTTCTTTAGGTTGTAAATCCTTTTTCACATATATCACCACACCTTTTTTCTTATTTAAGGCCGAGGAATAAAATTCTAATCCCAATTTAACATTTTTTAAATATTTGGCATCCAGTTTTCTAATATGAGTTTCTTGCAAGCATATCAAGTTACAATTTTGTTTTTGTATCCAATAATTGATTCTTTTCCTCTTGTTAGGTGAATTTAATCCATTCACGTTCCATGACAACAATTTGTAATCCATTGTAGATTCTTAATTTAAAGTTCTCCAAAGACGTCAGAATTGTCCGCCTTAAATTTATAAAAATCCGTCACCGACCTGATCTGGACTCTCCCACCTTTGTAAGTAAAGGATAAGCCTTGTGGAATTTCCCATCTGTACCTAATATTCAAAGTCCTCAGTTTATCCACCAAAGGCTTATACCTTTTTCTGTCTTGCAGTACTGCTCGGGGGAGTTCTCTCATCACCATAATCTTGTTTCCTTCCATTTCAAAAGGGACGGTGAATTGTTTCTTAAAAATATCTTCTGTAGTTGTTCTTGTTACAAATTGTACAATAACATCTCTTGGTAAATTTTTCTTTTCTGCAATTCTGGAGTTCACTCTGTATATCAAATCAAAATCAGAGTCCATTGTCCCTTCATCTTCTTCCAAATATGATGTTATTGCCTTCATCATTTCATCTCTTATATCTTCATTTTCCTTCTCTTTAATGCCCCTGAATCTCAGATGGGTTTGCATCCTTCTGAACTCCATCATTGTTTCTGATCTTCTAAATTGCTGAGTCAAAGAATCCTGTTTTTCTTCCACTTGTTGCATCTTCTCTTCCACTTCCGTAGTTTTGGTTGCATTAGCCTGAATCTCCTTTTTGACTCCTTCTATTTCTTGCTTGATTGAAGTTATCTCAGTAGTGACCAAATCTTTAATTGCCGCTATGTTCTTCTCCTGAACCTCTTCAAGTTGTTTCAGATGAATCTGAGTCTGCTTTGCCATTTGTGCCTCCAGTTGCTTTTCAATCTGTTCCCCCATCCTTTTTTCACTTTGTTCTCCCATAGCTTGTATTGCTTCCAGCATCCTTTTCTCCATTGCCTCCATGGCAGCATACATCTCTTTCTTATCCTTCTCCCTCTCTTTTGACATCTTGGGGGTTGGTGTCAGCCTAGTTGGTGTTGAATTAGTTCTTGGTCTCACTTTTGGCTTAACGTCAGGATCAGAGTCAGCTCTTTTCGGTCCTCTTCTGGTCTCCGTTTTGGTGCTTTTCCTGCGGTGCGCAAATTCACAAACAAACAGTCTCTTCTAAAGGGTAGCCTTCAATCAGCCATTCCCTTCTATTTTCGCTTTTAAAAACCCTCTAAAAGAAGTTTAAAGTCAAATTTAAAGTCAGGTCCTCCTCAAAATGTCGGGCGCAACTTCTCTATGGTATTCGGGTATAGAGTAGGTCAGGTTACCGTATTCCAGGTCCCGTCTGTTCGTATACACTCACTTCCGGTTCTGCTCTCTTGTAGCTCCGAGTCTCTTCCTGTTGGCTTCCTGTTGGCTTCAGCCCTTCTTTCAGGGCTTCCTCTTCCTGTTCCAGCACCTCGGAGTATTTTTTTCGTTACACCGGCCTGCTCCTCCCGCGATACAGTTCGTCAGTTTCGGTTTTCGGCTGCGCACATATCTCAATTCCCACCGCAGGAATGTTAAACAATGTTCTTTTTTACTGTTTTAAAGCCTTCAATCAACTATTTTCTTTGCCGGAATCGGATTTCTGGGAATGTTTGGTCATTTCCCGCTCAACCGCTTGTTTCAATTTTTATCTTATCACAGTTCAGGTAAGCGGCACGTTTATTGTTATCTAGCACGATCAAATCGGGTTTCGCATTGCTTCTTTTCACTTACTGTTGTTGCCCATCTTCAAGAGGTCGGCTGGTAGAGAGCTTAAACCGGTAATCCGGCTCGAACGGCCGCTGCAGAGTTGCTTGGCACTTGCCTTCTTCGGGGGAGGAGATCAAAGCATGAAACGGCTCCTTCGGGAGCCGGATCACGCCAACCTCACACTCCCTCTTAGGCGCTGCTGCCTGCTTGTCCCCCCCCCTCCCTGGGGAGCGATGCGTTGGGCTAAAAACTGCCCAAACTGTCAAAAGCGGCCGTCGCTCACTTCGCACAATCGCGAAAGTGTGTCAGTCCTCCATCTTAGCCCGACCGGAAGCCGAGATTCTTCTTCTTCTTGACCCGTAGAAGGAAATCACCTGAATACATTAACCAGTGATTGTTAATAAGCTTCAGTTTCCAGGACTTTGTTTCCATTGGCTTTCTGCCAGGTTCCCTTCCAGGTCAGTCTAAACAATAGCACTCAAGGTAAAGAACATTAACCCTATAATGACTGACTTTAGACCTTCCAACAGTTCCAAGGAATCTGAACTGTTAACATCAGCTGAGCAGATGCTGAGGAGAAATCAGTCTGATTTTAGCCCTAACTGAGAAGAATCGAGTACTGAGAGTTTTGGAATTCAGCCCTGACTGAGAGCAGTTTAACACAGACAGGAGAACTGGGGAAAGTTGGCAAAAAGTTTGGGAAATTAGGCAAAGACTCCCATTCGGGCCAAAGAAAGGGGATAAATCTTCTAGTGAGAGAATAATTTCCCCACCCAGGCAAACAGGGAGTTTGGTCTAAAGAGTGGAGCGATCCCTGGTCTGGTGTGATTAGAAATTCCCTTTAGGGACCTTAAGAGTCAGTTAAAAACTTAAGATGAGTACTGGTGTTTCAAGAGAAGGGGGTTTGGGTACTAGTAAAAGTGTGCCAGCCTTCTGGAAACCAAAAGAATCAGTGAATACTCAGTGTTTGGGAAAACACTGGAACAAAAGCCTCTCAACATAAAGATTGAAGTAACTGTGAATAGCTTAAGAAACCCTCATTAGCCTGAAACATAAGAACTAAAGTAGTAAAGTACTAAAGCATGTACTGATTTTACCTCAGAGTTATCTATATTGAGTTACCTCAGAAATTTTCAGTCCCTGATTTCACCTGACATTTCCCCTCTATGTTAAATAAAACATTTTGTTATTTTTGAATTTCAAAAATGCCCTGAATGTCATTTAAGTTGTTTAAGTTAAAGGAGGCTCCCAATCCTTCCCACAGGTTCCTGGTCTGAGCTAACAGCTAAAATATCATACTGTGACAGGGTAGGACAGCCAGAGTTCTTAAGCAAAGAAGAAAACACATTACTAGAATGGCTCAGTCATAAAGGGAAAGCGAAACAGAGGGAAAATCTTGCCTCTGAGAGGGAAGTGGATGGGGTGTGTGTGTTAATAAAAGCGTTTTATTTATCTCAGTTGTGCTTTCCAGCAAATTCCCTCACATTCTGCACACATATTTATTGTTCATTCAACCATTCCACTTAAGCAAAATTCTAGTTAATATACTCCATAAAGAAACTTTACACATTTGGCTTGTGGTACTGTTAATTTGAATGTCATTACCATCTTATTAGATTTATAGCTATGATAGAATAGTTTCCTACCAATAGTCTCCTGCTTCCTCATGTATCCAAGCCCAGTCATTTTATGAATTCCATTGTCTTGAAGCAGCTTCAATGATTTCTCCCCGCTACAATGCAAAATATGTAATCTTCAAAACAGTTGATCCATACATGATAAAAAATCTGTATGGAATGTTAATCAATGCACTTCCTACAGTTATACATGTGGTTTATACAATTAAACATGAACAGTTTTATTCCTATAGTATTTTATTCCTGTAATTCAAACAGGCAATTACTTCCTCGTTTTCTTGTGTAACCAGTATGTTAAGGACAAGAATTTTCATTTTGTGGGAAATTCAAAAATGCTAACTTTTAAAATCCCAAAGTAATTTTATTTTGATATGTGGCACAGACATAGGGAAATAGTTGAATTTCAAACACCCACACACACCCCAATAGCAAGGTATTAGAAGTCCATGTTTTGGGGGGCCCTCCTCCAAATTCCAGAATATTAAAAACTACTTTTAAGCACATTTAGCCTTCTCCTGTTAAAATGAATGTTACTTTTAGTTGGATTACAAGCAAAGTTTGTGTCCTTATACCAAACATGCTTGCCAGTAAACTGAATTTCTCTTTTGGCCCAGCAAGTCTCAATGCCATGTTACATGAGATGTTTTGAATAGTATACACATATCCTGCTTTAACTGTAACATGTGCACATGTTCTAAACTCTGCTTTTTCTTCCAGAATGCATGGAAGAAATTAACAGGAACTAATCACATATCTGAAACAAATATATCCTATTTGTAAAACACATGACATTGTCTGTACTGATGCTTGATAACCTGCTGGTTTGGCTTCCTTTTCCTTACCTGTTAAAAGCAGGGGACCCATTCATTTGGTAAGCTGTTCAGATGTGTCCAAGCAACTTTAGGTATGGCCAGTTTGCATAATTACAGTACTTTCTCACATGATTACACTGCTTTCTCACATCCGTCACCCATCTGCTGTCGTTGCTGCCTGTAAACTTTAAAAACATGCAGTTAAAGAGACAAAAATCTGTTTGCAATTTTTGAGCTGAGACCTATTACTTAGGTGTCCCTGTGTGCCTTTGTTGTCTGCCCATGAATCTAGGTACTCTTGCTGTCAGTTCTTGTGATTACTTCTAGAGTAGCTATCACTGACTGTATACATACAAAAGGCAGTAAATACAACATGGCTGATGTCAGTCTAAAAATTATACATCCCACAGGTGTAAAGAGGGGACAAATTGCAAATATTTTCATGGTTTACAACAAATCTTAATCAATTTAATGACCTGACCATGACCATAGAGAAAGATTCAAACTCAGTTTATTGTTATGGTCCTTAGACCAGTCATACAAAAAGAAGTACACCTTTACAATATTCCAAAATTTTAAAATACATCAATAAAACATAAAAGCAGATTAAAATGTAATCTAATGTCTAACTATCGTAATTACCTAACTACCATAAAATTTCCTTAACTTGAGTATTGCCATACAGAAAGTGGCTACTTGGTAGGTGGTCTTGGAATTTCTATCAGATAGATGAAACCCGAGTCTAGCTTTTTTCAGAAAGGCGCAGAATTTTCTCAATCAATGGACTGATAATCTTATTACACACCACCTTATAATATGGGTGTATAAATACATGCCTCTTCTAAATCATCTTGGAATTGGCAAAAGCATCCACAAACTACAAAAAAACAGGCTCTGTAGCATGTCACTACTGTGCAGGCATGAAGTTGCCTGACATGGTGCTATGTGCAAGATGAAGCACGCCAGGGAACATTATTTCAGTCAGGAGCTTGCCTTATGCATCACTGAAGGAGTTTGAGCAAGGTATGTTTACCTCATGACTGTGTTTGTGCTGAAGGTCAAAGAAACCCTAGTCATCTGTACCTGACTAGTACCTTTTATTTGAAATATTCAGATCATGTCTTTCTCTGCAAACTGAACTCACAACATGTTACAATTAGTTCAATAAAAACACCACACAATAAAATCAATACCAATCCACTCTGTTATATCAACCAAAACTAAAAATCTAGCCACAGAACAGGTCACAAAACACAGCTGCTTAAGAGCGGATATTCATCCAATTATTTCAACTGAACTGGTTTGTAAAGAAGGTCCAAAGAAAGTTACTCAGGGGAAAATATTTGCTATTGAAACCCGTGGAAACAAATTATGAATCTAATAAAAGGAACAAGTGTGTTAAAAATAAGAAATGTTGAAACTAAAATGAACTGAAAATGCAAAGAAAAAAGGTGTATGTCTCAACTAGTTTGTGGAAAGAACTGCTTCCATCCTTTTCATGATGCAAACAGGTTTATTTTTGTAACTGTTTGGTTTCCATTTTTCCTCTTTCTTTGGCTGGCTGCTAATGATTCTGATGACTCACCTTCTTGTCTCCCAAGTCTCCCTGGGGTTACTTTATGAGGCCCATAATTCAAATGTATCCATTATCTTGGCACTCATTCCTCTCCCTCATGAAACAAATGTAATAATTATTCAATTAATTGTGTGTGGTGTTGATTCTTACTTCAGGGCTTTGCTATCAGCATATCCTTGTACAGAGATAATGTAGACAGGGTCTTGGGCATAATTGTATATTTCCATTGAATATCCAGGAGATAATAATAAAGTTTTATAGAAAGGCTAAGTGAACAATTGCTTTGGAGTTACATGTGCTTAACAGGTCTCAAAGGCTATTAATAGAAACAATTTTTGTTTGTGTAGGTTATAGTGCAACTACTGCTGTTTACATTTTTTATTTATATCCTTAATTTTGCTAGCCTACTCTTCAACTCCCAAGAGAATGACAAGACTGACAAGGATAGCTACAATAAAACAGATAAAATGCAACAACAATAAATGAATAAATGTTATAATTAAAAGCAACAGATAACTAAGAGTAATCAAATTCCATAAAGCTGGCTTAAGATATAACTCCCCCCCCCCATATACACACACTCAAATAAATAAATTAAAAATCATATAAGAACATACAACGCATCAGAGCCCTCTAAAACCTTCAGCAAGTCTCCACTCAACCTCAGTGTACTAAAAAAATTGTATTGGGTTGCCTATGTGTAAATTTACGTAAAAATAAAATTTAGATTCAAAGTAGCTCCCAGAAAAAAAATTGAGGATGCCATTTCATAGGGATGGCTGAGTGGGAAAATAGTTTTTCATGTTCTTGGGAAAATATTCCAGGATAGAAAAGGCAAATAAATTATTTTTCTCCCTTACCTGCAATGATTTTCCCCAACATTATAATACTTCCGGCATGTTGACAAATATTTATGGAGCTTTATGAAGAATAAAAGAAAGGATTTGAAGGGTTTGATCAGTAGCCCAGTATCTTGTTTCTCACAGAAACAATTTATTTAAGGTATTTGTATCCCTCCATTACACTAACAATTAAACTGAGTGCTTACAAATAAAAATGCAGTAAATTTATCAGCAGAAACATACAATCATGAGCAGAATTAAAATTACTGAAATGCTGTGGAGAAAAGAAAAGGAACTCTAGGCACTAGTAAGTCTCTTTAGGAAGGGACTTCTACAGAACAATTACTATAGCCATAAATGCCTGCTCTGAAACCTATATGATCTTAGATCCCAATCACACATGTATTGCAAAGTGTGGAAAAGTTGAAACATGGTTGTGAATCCCCCCTTCCACATGGCCATCAGTTGATTCAAGTACTCAGGAGTGCAATTAAAACTTCCTTTCTATTTTTCACATGACCAAAAACTAACAAACAAACAAAACCCCAACCTGACACTTGTACATAGGATTGCCAACTCTGGGTTGGGAAATCCTGGAGATTTGGGGGCGGAGCTTGGGAAAGGTAAAGTTTGTGGAAGGGAGGCAGCTCAGCAGGGTTGCCATGTCATAGAATCCACCCTCCACAGCTGACATTTCCTCCACAAAAACTGATCTCTGTAGCCTGAAGATCAGTTTTCATTCTGAGAGAGCTCCAGGCCCAACCCTACTTTAGAGCTATCTTTCTGTTTTCATGTGTACATCAACAGTGAGAAAAGAGCTTGTTGCGTACTGGGTTCGACGCGAAGAAATGACAGACACTCAGTGATTATCAGCTCATGTTATACTGTACACAAAACACAACAACAACAATACCAGCCAGAGAGGCCAACTATATACAGTCCCTGGGGCACACCCACCAGTCCCACTGGAAGGTTTGAACTTCCCGCTACAGTTCTGATAGGTGTTAGTTGGAAAGCTCAGGATCCAAGTCCCTATTGTCTAAAGGAACCAAGCTCAGGTTGCATACCGCTGGTGCCTAGTGGCGGTCAGCAGACATAACACCCCTCCCTCCGTAATTCAAGCCCAGCCTAGGTGACATAGTCTGTGAGATAGGCTGGGGGTCGGTGCTCTCGCATGGAATGCCTTGGAGCAGGAACCGACGCATTGGAAGCCCTGGTGGAAGTGGTACCAGAGTGCTCAGCTGTGGAGGTGGAGGAGCCTCTTCTGGTGCCGGTGCAGAGGTAGGCGACCCGGAAACCTGCTCCTGCGAACTGCCATTGGCGGTTTCAAGATTGGGGCCATCTGGTAGGTCCGTGTCAAGGTTACCTGGAGTGGGGGAATTCTCCGAAGCTGGGAGCAGGTGCCATCTCAGCTGGTTGACATGCCGCCACAGGACCTGGCCGTCTTCCATGAAGAATTCATAGGACACGGGACTTGTGGCACATAGTACTTGACCAGCTAGCCATGGGGAGCCTTGACCATAGTTCTGGATGTATACTGCATCCTCTGGAAAGAACCCGCGGGGCACCTCCCTCTGCTCGGACAGACTGCACGACTCCAGGGCCCTGTCTGAGTGTAGCCGGTTCAAGAGAATTGCGGGCTGCCGGCCCATCAGGAGTTCTGCCACACATCAGCCATTGACCAGGTTAGGAGTGGTCCACACTCCCAGTCCCCCTCCATCAGGCAGTTCAAGGCTTCTTTAGTGGTGTGCACCATCTGTTCCACCTGTTCATTGGTGGTGGGGTGGAACGGGGCAGACCTCATGTGTCTAATTAGGTTCCTGTGGAGGAACTCCTGGAACTCTATGGATGTGAATGCTGACCCGTTGTCCGAGATGATGGTGTCTGGCAGCCCGTGGGCCGTGACGATCCGACGAAGGGTCCAGATGGTGGCCTTGGAGGAGGTGGCAGAGACAGGGATGATCTCCAGCCATTTTGTGTAGGAGTCAACCGTAACCATAAATAGCAGTCCGTGGAATGGTCTGGTGAAATCGATGTGGAGCCTTGACCATGGCGTCCTGGTGGACTCCCAAGTTTGTGGGTGCACTCGGTGGAGACGGCCAGACGGCTTGGCAAATTTGGCAGTGCTTCACCCAAGGCTCCACTTCTGCATCAATTCCTGGCCACCATACATAACTCCTGGCCAGGGCCTTCATGCGGACTATCCCTGGGTGGCCTTCGAGTAGGGCCTTTAGGACGTGATTACGCAGGGTGCTGGGAATGATCACCCTGTCCCCCCATAACAAGCATCCCTTATGGGTGGACAACTCTTCCCAGCTTGTTGCGTAGGCCGCAGACTCAGGGCCCACTGCAGCCATGGGCCACCCCCTCACCACCCAGCCCAGAACTCAGGAGAGGATCGGGTCCCTGGCTGAGCAACGAGCAACATCCCTGGCCTGAAGGGGAGACTCTGGGAGGTTCTCGACCTGCAGGACGTGGTGTGCTGGTGCTGGGTCGACCTCTACTGATGGCAGGGGTAGGCTGCTAAGGGCGTTGGCATGACCCATAGCCTTCCCGGGGTGGTGCTCAAGGGTGTAACTGTAGCCAGACAAAAAAATGGACCAACAGTGGACCCGTGGCAAGAGGACCTGCGGCATCTGATGGTCTGCAGTGAAGAGGCCGAGAAGCGGGTGATGGTCCATGGTGATGGTGAAGGGCCAGTCGTAGACGAAGTCATGGAATGTCTTGATGCCCGCCACTATAGTTAGACCCTTGTGTTTGATCTGGGCGTAGTTTCTCTCCACCGCTGCCAGCGCCCAGGAGTAGTATGCGATGGTCACCTCTTTCCCATCCGGGAGTCCGGGGGCCAACACAGCGCCAATGCCATAGGGGGAAGTGTCACAGCCCAGAACCACCAGCAAGGATTCATCAAAATGCGCCAGGACTTTATTAGCGAGTTGGGGAGGGAACTCCCCAGATGCAGAAACTGACAGAGACATTTCCAATGAGGGGAGGTGAATCTAAAAGCAAAACGGAACTGTTTTAAGGATCCCACAAGAGTTTCTAGGTGCTAGAGTGAGCAATAGAGACTTTGGCAAAAAAAATTCAAAAAGTAAACATCCTCAAAGATGGCGGGCAAAAAATTTGAGAAGGACAAGCAAGCGAAACTTAAGCCTCCTTCAGGAAGTCCAAGCACAGCTGGTCTATCCACCCGACCGGAAACTATCACCGATATCTCAAAGATGTTAGCTGACTCTTTGTGCCCTCTGCTGGAACAAATGACAACTATAAACCAACAATTGACAACTCTAAACCAGAACTTTGCAGCTCAGCAGCTCCAACTAAGCGAAATTACTAAAAAGACAGAGCAGAAAGCTGAGTGAAGGACGTGGATGCCAAGACTAAAAAGGTTAAAAAACATGTACAGATGTTGGAAAAGAAGAGAACAACTGATGAATCACAGCTTTTGCAACTACAAATGGAAAAAGCAAGCTATGTCCAGAGATTTCAGGGGTTTCCTGAGACTAAAGGGGAGAATCTGAAACAAGTTTTGAGTGACGTTTTGGCCCCGGCGGCAAATTTAAAAGCGGAATATATCCAAAGTGAGATGGATGTGGTTTACCGATCATATTCAGAATATATTAAGAAGGAGAATCTGCCTGGGGAGATAGTGGTCAGATTCTCTAAAAGACATGTGAGGGATCAAATCTTGAAAGCAACATCAGGAACATCCCTAAAAATTGATGGCAAAGAAATAAGGGGTTTGAAAGATATTCCATTTGAAATCAGGAAGAAGAGAAAGAAATTCAAAGACTTGGCAGTGTTTTTGCAGATGAACAACATCCCCTACAAATGGCTAGTACCCGATATCATTCTTTTCAAACTAAATGACAAGAAAGAAAGAATTGACTCTTTTATTAAAGCCCGTGAGTTTCTGAAGCAGCGACTTGGTTCTACAGGAGAGGACGGTAAAGAAGAAGATGATAGCAACAAAGGAAGCGAAAATGCGTCTGAAACTACATCTTCTGAAGAAGACTCTGATTTGCAACATGGGGCAGCAGCCCCCAAACAAAGCTATCAATTGAGGAACAGAAGGGGGGAAATGAGATGCTTAATGACTCTAAAGTTTGTCTTAAATAGATATTTTTATTAGCTTTGCTTCTGGAATACACCTTAAACAGTAACTTTTAACATGGTTTTGATAAATATAAGCCAAATATATATTGATCACAATTAATGTAACTTTGTTTAACAGTTTAGCAAATTTTATAAGCTTTTGAAATGACCACCACCTCTTGGGTTTTTAGTGGTTTTCTTTTCTTTCACCTGTAATTTAAGATACCCTTCCTTGTTTCTTTCACCTGTAATTTAAGATACCCTTCCTTGTTTCTTTGTCATTTATAGAAAATGCAATTTTAAAAATCCCCTTCGGGGGGCTAAAAAACAATTATGGGAGGAGGACATAAGAAAATTGAAGGTTGCACAGTTTCAAACTTCTCCACTTCCGTTTCCTCTCATACTTCCTACCTCTTGCCCTTCCAATTCTCTTCTCATGCCTTCCCCATTTAACCCCTTTCTTTCTCACCCCTGCTGCCCTCCCATGCAACACTCCTTTCACCATGTTCTGGCCTCGACACCCCCCCCCCCATATTCTGCTTACCATACTCCTGCTCAGTACTATCCCCCAATTCAAATGACTCCCATTCTTCATTCTCCTGTTTTGGTCAATTGAGAAACAAATGGCTGGAGTCCTTCAATGGCAGCTTCCTTCCCACAGGCTGAAAAATGGATGTGTGTGTGTGTGTAAGTGTGAACAAAAATAAAGGGGAAGGGGTACCCCTCATGCCTTATCAGCTTCATGGACCTGGCAGGCATCAAGGCACAGCCCCCAGTACATTTCAGGCTCTCAAGATACAGTGGTCAGCAGCTGGCAGAGGTGTCGGGAGTAGAGCCAGATGACTTACTTCCCCTTTAGCCCATTCCCCAGCCTTAGCAGGTCCAGAGCTAGCAGATGAAAGCTGCCCTCAGCTGCTTGAATTATTGAGGGAAGCACCTATTTGCTACTTTCTATCTGCCTTGATTGAAGCGGCAGTAAGGACTGCCAGCTCCAGCTTGGAAAACTCCTGGAGATTTGGGGCACCTGGGGAGGGTGGAGTTTATGGAGGGGAGGAAGCTCAGCAAAGATGTGATACCATAGGATCCACCCTTGATCCACCTCTGCAGCTGGCAGAGGTGTCGGGAGTAGAGCCAGATGACTTACTTCCCCTTTAGCCCATTCCCCAGCCTTAGCAGGTCCAGAGCTAGCAGATGAAAGCTGCCCTCAGCTGCTTGAATTATTGAGGGAAGCACCTATTTGCTACTTTCTATCTGCCTTGATTGAAGCGGCAGTAAGGACTGCCAGCTCCAGCTTGGAAAATTCCTGGAGATTTGGGGCACCTGGGGAGGGTGGAGTTTATGGAGGGGAGGAAGCTCAGCAAAGATGTGATACCATAGGATCCACCCTTGAAAGTTGCCATTTCCTCCAGGGGAACTGATTTCTGCAGTCTGAAGATCAGTTGCAATTCCAGGAGAACTCCGGGTCTCACTTGGAGGTTGGCAACCCTTTCCATAATATTTGGCAGTGGGTTGTCTGTCTCGTTGGTTGTGCTTCTTCCTACCTTGCTTGGGCCCCCTCCGTTTTGCAACCCTTGGCAGCTGACTCATCGGGCTAGGCTAGCTCAGCAGCACTTCTGTAACATTCCTTCTGATATATGTGGACATGCACACTTTGAAGAAAAACAGGGAATCATCCCCTGAATTCAGTAACAGAAAAGCTGCAGAAAAGAACATGGAAGAAAAAAAGAGCCTTTTAAAAAGTGGGTGTTGGAAAAAGGAGGAAGATAAGGAGGAGGGGACAACCCAAGATAGCTCTGAGGTACATTTCAATCTGCATGGTTCAGGAAGGCAGGAATTTTCAATCTCCTCTCTATCATTTTCGATATCATTAATCCTAAACACTCCATTTTCCATGCTTGCCCGCCCAGGCCCTGAGAGTGAGCGACACACAAAGTGACACATATTCATCACTTGGCACTCGGTGCTGTGAAGGCTGTAATATAATATTAGTGTTGGGTTATCACCGTGTCTTTCTCTGTAGCCTCGGCAGCGGGGACGGTAGATGACACAAATCGATCACCTGTGACATTTTTGATTTGGTGTCACTTTCCCCATTTCTGCCATTTGTTTTGGCAGTTAAGAGGTAATTGTGTAATATTAGCATGAAAAAGACTTACTTTCCCAGCATATTTTTTGTATATAGAGATAGATTTTGTTCACCAAGTGGTAATAGAGGGATATGTCTCTTTTGTCTTGTTTTATGGGCTAAGAGATGCTTTGAGAATAGGAAGGTGGAAAAGAGGGTGCCACTTTTGCAGAAATCACTCTGCCTTTCTCAAAGTCTGTGACATCATCACCTCAAATTCAACTTCCAATGCAGTTTACCACTAAAACTGTTAGCCAAAGAGCAAATGCTGATGACTTTGAGTTTATTTGCACTGCAGGTTACCTTACTTCCAACTTGTGCTGTTTTGGTTTGCATTATTTGGTTTGCAACTGCTCCTAATATTATGATTACATGAACTATTTAGTTCCCCAAAGTTGGCTAACTATAGTTTACTGAAATATTGCCATTCTCTCTAATGAACAAACACCTATCAGGAAGGCAATAAAATGGAACCACTTGTAGACAAGAGAAGATTTTCTGCCTACAGTGTATGTGTGAGTATATTTGTGTGGCTTCCTAGGTATGCAGAAAAATGTGCATTGATTAATTAATTTAAATATTTCTATATTTTCCTTTCTCTCAAGCACCTCAGGATCCTTAGAAAAATATCCTGATGAAGACTGAGCCTATTCATTGCTCTCATAATGTTAAGAGAAGTTGAAAACTAGGAGGGTGGTGGTGGGTTTTGTTTTTTTTAAACCAGAACAGAGAGAGATGTGGAAATTGTTCTGCTCAACCACCTCTTATAGTGCCCTGGAGAACTGGTGTAAGGGAGAAATCCCCAACCTTTCCCAACTTCACCATAATTGTTTGCATCCCCCCCCCCAAAAAAAAATTGCTTTGAAACCTAGATGGTTATCAGGATAATGATGTTTAGAATAGTGGATCTTTCAGACAACATGGAGAAGTTACAGCAGCAGCCAACTGACTGAGTTCATTATACTTTTACTCAACAACAACAACAACAAATACCTTTTATTGGCATAAAATATTAAACAGTTGCCATTGGGGTAAAACAATCCTATAAAATTTGTGGAAAATAAATAACTTCTAAAAGCATTACAAGGTATGGCTATTTATATAAGCTTAAAATTATAGCAAGATAAAATTTGCCCAACCGCAGAACCTTGAATTAAATTATGCAACTCATTGATGTATACTTTTACTCTAATGTGAATAGGTGGTAATGGAATAAATAAATTCAAAGTGTGTGTTAAGTATCATCCAGTCACTTACAACTTATGATGACTCTATGAATTAATGACCTCCAAAACAGCCGTGCTCAGATCTTGCAAACTGAGAGCCGTGGATTCCCTGATCGAGTCAATCCATCTTATGTCGGGTCTTCTTCTTTTCCTGCCACCTTCAAGTTTTCCTAGCATTATTGTCTTCAATTAAAAATAATTTATTCACCATAAAATTAAAAATGCTATTAGAAACTCTAGATCAAAATGTTCTTCAACAACTACCTAGACTAGCACAATCACTTGCTCTTAGGCAAAACCAAGTAAACACCCTATCATCCATAAGACATATTTGACTACCTGTTTTCATCTATTTGGAGCTACAAGAAACCCGAGTCTAAGGTTCCAGCTATCCACTATGAAGTTGTCAATTTACTGATCATAGTCTGCACTGTTCATGTTATCCATCTCACACACACATCTAATATAGACAGACAAAAATACATCAAATGAAAAGTTCAAAGAAATAAGTCCATATGTTAACAAATTAGTCCAATGAAATTTCTTAAACTGAGCTCTTTTGCATGTCAACACGTTTCTATTTTAAGTCTTAGGGTTGCCAATCCCCAGGTGGTGGCTAGAGATCTCCTGCTATTACAATTGATCTCCAGGCAGCAGAGATCACTTAACCCAGAGAAAATGCCCACTTTGGAAGTTGAACTCTTTAGCATTATGCCCCAAACTCCTCCCTCCTCAGGCTCCACCTCCAAAATCTCCAGGTATTTCCCAACCCAGAGCTGGCAACCCTGTTAAGTACCCAAGAAATATGTAGCACCATCCTCATATAGGAATTATCTTATTCAACGTTCTAACAATTATGGAGAATTTCACCTTTCATGAACAACAAATAAATCATAAAGTGGCCACAGATCTCAACAATACCCCCCAGTTCAGCTACCTCACCTTTTACAATAGTTTTTTTCACTCTAATCATGTTTGAAGATCTTGATGCATACCAAAAAGAGGTATGGATTCCAGCACAGAATCAATTGTTTGGAAAAAAGAAATTCACAGTCTTTAAATGCATTCACAGATTCAACAGGGCCCCACAGCATTCAATGTGTGTATTAGATGCAATCACATGAAATATATTCTGACAACACAAGACGTTCCTAACCACCAACTTCTACTGTATCTGGATGTCTTGTCAAGTGAAGGTGCACTTCATCTTTCTAACCTATGAATGCCACTCCTCAGAAAAGGTCCAGAGAGACCAAAGGAACTTCTATCTGTTCCTGAAGTTTGCCCTAGGTCCCAAGGTATGGCAGGAAAGAGACCTTGCTAAACCTACACTTGTATGAGTCTGGTCAGTACTGACAGCCCCATGCATACCATCCTCCACACTGGAAGAAAGACAGGATATACACTACAAAATTTATTTAAAATATTTTATCCCATATTTCCAGAGATTCCAAGGCATTTTATTTATTATTACTTATTTAAAACATTCCTATGCTGCCTTTCCCCCCTCATGGATCACCGCCTTGTCGTGGCGAGGGGGCTTGTGTAGTTCAATGAAGCTGTGGGCTATGCCGTGAAGGGCCACCCAAGATGGACAGGCCACAGCAGAGAACTCAGACCAAGCGTGATCCCCCTGGAGAAGGAAATGGCAACCCAACTCCAGTATTTTTGCCAAGAAAACCCCATGGACAGTATCAAAAGGCTAAAAGATATGACGCCGGAAGATGAGCCCCTCAGGTCGGAAGATGTCCAATATGCTACTGAGGAAGAGCAGAGGGCATGTACAAGTAACCCCAGGAAGAGTGAAGCTGCTGGGCCAAAGCCAAAAGGACGCTCAGTTGTGGATGTGTCTGATGGTGAAAGGAAAGTCCGATGCTGCAAAGAACAATACTGCATAGGAACCTGGAATGTAAGATCTATGAATCAAGGTAAGCTTGACGTGGTCAAAAATGAGATGGCAAGACTGAACATCGATATCTTAGGAATCAGAGAACTAAAGTGGACAGGAATGGGCGAATTTAACTCAGAAGACCATTATATCTACTACTGTGGCCAGGAATCTCATAGAAAAAATGGTGTGGCCTTTATAGTCAACAAGAGAGTGCAAAAGTCAGTACTGGGATACAATCTCAAAAATGACAGAATGATTTCTGTCCGATTCCAAGGCAAACCATTCAACATCACAGTAATCCAAGTCTATGCCCCAACCACTGATGCAGAAGAGGCTGAAGTGGACCGGTTCTATGAAGACCTACAACACCTCCTAGAACTAACACCAAAAAATGATGTCCTCATCATCATAGGGGACTGGAATGCTAAAGTAGGAAGTGAAAAGGTAACTGGAATAACAGACAAGTTTGGCCTTGGAAAGCAAAATGAAGCAGGGCAAAGGTTAACAGAGTTTTGTCAAGAGAACACACTGGTCATAGCGAACACCCTTTTCCAACAACCTAAGAGGCGACTCTACACATGGACATCACCAGATGGGCAACACCGAAATCAGATTGACTATATAATTTGCAGTCAAAGATGGAGAAGCTCTATCCAGTCAGTAAAAACAAGACCTGGAGCTGACTGTGGTTCAGATCATGAGCTACTCATTGCAAAATTCAGACTTAAACTGAAGAAAATCGGGAAAACCATGAGGCCATTCAGGTTTGACCTAGATCACATCCCTGATGAATATACAGTAGAGGTGAAGAATAGATTCAAGGGTCTGGATTTGATAGATAGAGTGCCTGAAGAACTATGGACGGAGGTTCGTGACATTGTACAGGAGGCAGCAATCACCACCATCCCAAAGAAAAAGAAATGTAAGAAAGCAAAGTGGCTTTCTGATGAGGCTTTACAAATAGCAGAGGAAAGAAGGAAAGCGAAAGGCAAAGGCGAAAAGGAAAGATTTACCCAACTGAACGCAGATTTCCAGAGAACAGCAAGGAGAGATAAGGAGGCCTTCCTGAATGAACAGTGCAAAGTAATAGAAGAAAACAATAGAATGGGAAGGACTAGAGATCTCTTCAAGAAAGTTGGAGAAATCAAGGGAGCGTTCCATGCAAAGCTGGCCATGATAAAGGACAAAAACGGTAGGGACCTAACAGAAGCAGAAGAGATTAGGAAAAGATGGCAAGAATACACAGAAGAACTATACAAGAAAGACCTCGATGTCCTTGACAACCACGACGGTATAATCACTGACCTCGAGCCAGACATCCTGGAATGTGAAGTTAAATGGGCCTTAGAAAGCATTGCTAACAACAAAGCTAGTGGAGGTGATGGTATTCCAGCTGAGCTATTCAAAGTCTTAGAAGATGATGCTGTTAAAGTGCTGCACTCCATTTGCCAGCAAATTTGGAAAACGCAACAGTGGCCACAGGATTGGAAAAGATCAGTATACATTCCAATCCCAAAGAAGGGCAACGCCAAGGAATGTTCAAACTATCGCACAATTGCACTCATATCACACGCTAGCAAGGTCATGCTCAAGATCCTACAAGCTAGGCTTCAACAGTACGTGGATAGAGAACTGCCAGAAGTACAAGCTGGGTTTCGAAGAGGTAGAGGAACTAGAGATCAAATTGCCAACATTCGCTGGATTATGGAGAAAGCAAGAGAGTACCAGAAAAATATCTACTTCTGCTTCATTGACTATGCTAAAGCTTTTGACTGTGTGGATCACAACAAACTATGGCAGGGCCTTAAAGAGATGGGAGTACCAGACCACCTCACATGTCTCTTGAGAAACCTGTATAAGGGCCAAGAAGCGACAGTTAGAACCGGATATGGAACAACTGATTGGTTTAGCATAGGAAAAGGAGTACGACAAGGATGTATATTGTCGCCTTGCTTATTTAATATATATGCAGAGTACATCATGCGAAATGCTGGCCTGGATGAATCACAAGCGGGCATTAAGATTGCTGGGGAAAAGATCAACAACCTCAGATATGCAGACGATACCACTCTGATGGCAGAAAGTGAAGAGGACCTCAAGAGCCTCTTGCTCAGGGTAAAAGAGGAGAGCGCAAAAGTGGGCTTGAAGCTCAACATCAAAAAAACTAAGATCATGGCATCCGGCCCCATCACTCCTTGGCAAATAGAAGGGGAAGTCGTGGAAGTAGTGACAGACTTCACGTTCCTGGGATCCCAGATCACCGCAGACTGTGACAGAAGCCATGAAATTAAAAGACGCCTGCTCCTTGGGAGGAAAGCGATGGCGAACCTAAACAGCATGATAAAAAGTAGAGACATCTCCCTGCCAACAAAAGTCCGTATGGTCAGAGCAATGGTATTCCCAGTAGTCATGTATGGCTGCGAGAGTTGGACTATAAGGAAGGCCGAGCGCCGAAGAATAGATTCTTTTGAACTATGGTGCTGGAGAAGACTCCTGAGAGTCCCTTGGACTGCAAGAAGAACAAATCTGTCAATCCTAAAAGAAATCAACCCTGACTGTTCCCTGGAAGGCCAGATAATGAAACTGAAGCTCAAATACTTTGGCCACCAAATGAGAAGGGAGCAATCACTGGAGAAGACCCTGATGCGGGGAAAGATTGAAGGTCAAAGAAGATGGGGACGGCAAAGGATGAGATGGTTAGACAGTGTAATCGATGCAATGAACATGAAATTGAGCAAACTTCAGAGGACAGCGGAAGACAGGAGGGCTTGGCGGGATCTGGGGTCGCGAAGAGTCGGACTCGACTGTGCGACTGAACAACAACAAATGCTGCCTTTCACCAAATACAGGGTCCTCAAGGCAGTGAACATCAATACATTAAAAGCATTTCAGATATTAAAAACATTTCAGAACATTTAAAACAGTGCTTAAAATACAAATATATATATATACATCATTTAAAAATCAAATAAAACATGTTAACACACAAAGAGGGAGGTGGGCTAATAAGCCTTATGAGGGAATGCCTGCCAAACAAAAAAAAGAAGTTAGTTGCTGTAGATTTTCCGGGTTGTGTGGCCATGGTCTTGGCCTTATAGAACCTGATGTTTTGCCAGTAGCTGTGACTGGCATCCTCAGAGGTATAACACAGAAAGATGGAGTACTCTCTGTGTCAAGGTGAGAAGAGAAATGGTAGGCAGGTAATTTATATCTACTCCAGAAGGTGGGGTTATATATTTTAAAGCACTTTGTCTTGTTTTCCTTGCCCCAGTACTGTGTTAATAAACCATTTCTTTAAGTGTTCTCTGCCTGGTCATAACGCCTATGTTCTCAGCTTTAAAAGGGGTATTTTTGGATGGGTTTAGGAGGGTACTCTGGGCCTTCTCAAGGGACCCGAAGTCCAGAGTGGTAGCGACGGAAGGTGGCAACCCCCTGGGGTCATGACAAATCCATATACAAAAGAACCTCCTCAGGAAAGCTCCTCCATTAGCATGTTCATAGCCTGGGGAACTCCTACAAGATAATGACTCAGCCCTACCCCACTTTCTGGAGTAGATATAAATTACCTGCCTACCGTTTCTCTTCTCACCTTGACACAGAGAGTACTCCATCTTTCTGTGTTATACCTCTGGGAATGCCAGTCACAGCTACTGGCGAAACGTCAGGTTCTACAATGCCAAGACCATGGCCACACAACCCGAAAAATCTACAGCAACTAATGAACTCTGGCCATGAAAGCCTTCAACAGCATACAAAACAAAGAAGTCTTCAACTGCTGGCAGAAGACACCGATAGAGGGAGACAGACAAATCTCCCTGGGGAGGGAATTTGTAGGTGGAAAAATACTGACCAAGAAGGTTGCTTCCTGTCTAGCCTCAGATGCTGGGGAGGAAGCAGGGCCTCCAAATATGACCAAAGTAGCAGGGTGGATTCATAAGGGAGTAGGTGCTCCTTAATGTTTTCTGGCTCTAAGTCATCTAAGACTTTAAAAGTCAATACCAGCACCTTAAATTGGGCCCATTGGGCCCAGAAGCAAACTGGAAGCCAGTGTAGGTGGAAAAATACTGGAGTGATATGGTCCCTATGACCCACTCCAGCCCACCACCTGGATGCAGCATTCCAGACCAACTGTAGATTTTGAACAGTCTTCAAGCACAGCCCTACTTAGAGCTCATTGCACTAATCTAATTGGCCTGGTGGAATGAGCTACCTTATGAGATCAGGGCCCTATGGAAACTTACAGGTCCACAGGGTCTGCAAGATGGAGCTTCTCTGCCGGGCCTTTTTTGGTTTTTTGCTACTTTTTTGTTTTTTAATAATCTTTTTATTTTTTCCAAAAAAAGAGAGAGAGAAAATAACTTGCAAGCTTTTCTAAAAGTATATCATTGTATAGAGTACCTTCTTCCATTAACCACCAAGTTCTATTTGCATCATAGTTTAGTTTAGAAACTTAACAGTTTGTGATCCCCCCCGACTCTCTATAAGTTCCACATTGTACATTGTCAAAAAAGAGTAGGCTAATTCTTTTTGAATTATAACATTGAATTGTAACATTGCAATTTGTTTTCCAATTCAACCACTTCTAATAATCTATATATCTAATTCCAACAGGGGGCGGGTTGTGTGGATACTTATTTCAGCCAACAGAGGGCTCACTCTCCCCCAACAGCTTTTCCTACGTAGTCAGTAGACTTCCTGTGTCTGCAGAAAAATCCAAGAAGTAAAAGAATCCCTTCAGGGAGGGTTAAATTCCCCCCAATACCTTTTGAAATGGCCTCTGCAGGGATCTAACTCTAGCCATCAACAGTGAGAGATTAGATCATTCGGATGGGCTGTGGGGGGGGGGGGGGGGGGGAGACTTCTAACTGGCTCCGTCAGTAAAAGGGTGGAGGAAGGGCCCTTTCCTGGCCTCTTTTGGTCTCTGAGGGAGGGAGGGAGCGAGCCTTGGGGCCAGGCCTGACAAGGGCTGCCAGTGCCAGGCTGGGGAATCCCTAGAGGTTTTGAGGTGGACTGTAAGGAGGGCTGGGTTTGGGAAAGGGAGAGGCCTCAGCTGGGTATAATGCCACAGAGTCCACCCTCCAAAGCAGCCATTTTCTCCAGGGAGACAGATCTCTGCTGTCTTGAGTTCAGTTGTAATTCTATCCCTAGAGGTTTTGAGGTGGACTGTAAGGAGGGCTGGGTTTGGGAAAGGGAGAGGCCTCAGCTGGGTATAATGCCACAGAGTCCACCCTCCAAAGCAGCCATTTTCTCCAGGGAGACAGATCTCTGCTGTCTT
>NW_015161999.1:95892-96079 GCF_001447785.1 Gekko japonicus | reverse complement strand
GCCCCAGCTGCTTGCTACTGTTCATCAGCAGCCACCCTATGAAAGCCAGTGCGGTGCATCAGTTAGAGCTTCAGATTCGGGTCTGCAAGACCCAGGTTCAGATCCCCATCTTGCGGTGGAAGCTGACTGGGTGATTTTGGACCATCCACATACTTTCAGCCTAGCCAACCTCACAGGGTTGTTGCGG
>NW_015161999.1:66615-94401 GCF_001447785.1 Gekko japonicus | reverse complement strand
GTAGCAGATATGTTCACGAAGTGTATTGATGTGAATAAATTGACAGTTTTGAAAGGTAAACTAGGGATTACAGCACAGACTTAAGGGGGAGTGTCAAAATCCATGTGTTCTATAAGTCTGGATGTAGATCATATCAATCTGTTTGACAGGAGCTGACAGCTCAGAGTGTCAGTAGAGCTGGCTCCAACTGGTTCTGTCTGGTTCAGAACAGAGCTAATTAACAGTGACTCAGCATTGGGTCCTGATTGGACAATGCTTGTATATATGTGATGCTGTACAATGTACCATCCTTCCTGATGGAAACCTGGTGTCTGCGTGAGCATTTTGTCGTTCTGTGCAATATATTGGTGGAGGCTCGTGTAAATAAATTGTATATAGTTTTAAACCAAGCCTATAAGACTTATGTCTTCTTTGATACTCTCACACAATTCGCAACCTGCAGTGGGCTAGCACTGCGCAAACCTCGACAGAGGCAACCCTTTAGCGCCCGATGGCTAGGGACCCTACACTAGAGTCCCGGGGAAGTGTGTACAATCACACCCCCTCCCAACCGCTAGCATGCAGATCGCATCCCCAGGAGCTCTCCAGGGATGCATCCACCATTGAGACGCCAAAAACCGGAGGTCCACTGCTGCCAATTGTTTATCCAACAGGAGGCCCAGGTCCAGAAGTACCCCCAGGCTATGAACCTGCTCCTTTAGGGGGAATGCAGTCCCAAACAAAAAAGACCATGCACAGGCATACCATGATTTATGGTATCAAACCTGCCAAGAAGTCCAGGGTTATAAACAGGATTGCACTCCCTCTATCTAAAACAATGAAATTAGTAACAATGCAATTTTACATAGAGTTACTATCCGATTAATCCCATTGAAATCATAGAATTGTATCTTACAGTAATAATCATAATTAAAACCAGTTGAGTATGGAGGCTCCAGATAGTCAAATTTATGCTACTGTGTCTGAAACAGTTGCCTTCCTTGCACTTAGCACCTCTTTGGGACTGAAGTGTCATCATCACCTGTGCCTCTAATACCTACTAAATATATATGTAACTCATTGACCTAAAGTTCTCACCTAAGAAATAAAGTTTAGAGCCGTATGGAAAGATGAACCAGTTTGGAGGATTTGGTTATGACCGAACAGTGGGAATGATCAAGAGATCAAGTCCATGGATGCACTTTGTGTGCTGCCATCAGCTCATTCTCTCATCAGATGTTCCATACCAAGTTGAACATGTTTAACCTAGTCAGGAGATAAATTGCTCCCCTTGTCACTTTCCCATTTAAAATGCAAACGAGATTTGACAGAGTAAACTGAATAAAGATTTGGATCGGATAATCCAGTAAAAGCTAATTACTAAAACAAAATGAGACACTGAAACACAGCCTCCATCCTCCCTTCCTGCCTAAGGAGGCTCTCTAGTTTGATGAGTTCCCTGCCTCCAGTATCAGCTCTTTCTATCAAGGAACGCAAGCTATTAGCTCCTTTTAACAATTTATGACGTTCAATATACTGATTAGGAGCCTGTGTGATACATAATTTAAAACCACTTGGATGTCCTGTGGCCGTTAAGGAGAAAACAATGAGTTCGAACAAACCCTGCTAATTAGAGAGCCTTGATGACTCCTAATTAGGATTCCTAATTAGGTGTCCTAAAGTAAATCTTTTTCTTGATTTTAAATTTGTTGTCTTCAGGGCTTCAGCTGCTTATCCCAGGAAAGCACAACAAAACCTTACCAGGATAGCAGATAACTGATTAGCTGCCAAGTATCTCTCCTTTGAAACAAAGGTGTAGATTTTGAAACACTGAGAAATAGTGGGCTGAAGGGTGAGCATTAATACATTCTGGTGGAGGTGGGGAAGGGAAGACAACAACAAAGTTATCATAACTATATTATGATTTTTAGTTGGTCCTAATAATGACATCATGTTCCTTCTCCCCTTTATATTCCATGACATATCTAGTTCCTAAGTCTACATTTTAAACAGTTTTAGTGAGCTGCTGAGAATGTACTAAATATGAGTTTTGGTGCCAGAACTCGCATAACTGCTTGGGCCCCTGTCCAACTCATCCCAAATCGATTCTACCCACATGTTCAACATAGCTATTTAGTGCTATGAATTTGCCCTCAGACTAATGTGAATCCTAACATAACACACAAATCCCAGCAAGGTAGAGCACAAGCATTTAAGCAGATGCTCTTTAAACTGACTGTGGATCTTGAACCCAACTCCAGTTCAAAGGATTCCAAACAAACAAAAAAGTGCTCTCAAACCACAGCACCAAGAGGCCCAAGTCTGATGTCTTAGCCAAGCAAGCCTCCTTTTGGAGTTATAAATGGGATACTGTAAGCAAGTAAAACAGACTGTGATTTTAAAATATTAGACTTTCCCACTTTCATTGTTTTGATCGAAAGCTTTGTAATTTAATTTTATTTGCAACTAATTTCACAGTCATTAATAAATAACTATGAAGATAGATTCAGCTGGGTAGCCATGTTGGTCTGAAGCAGCAGAATAAAGTATTTGAACTGTGGTGGGAATTTTTTTGGTGGGGAAACACAACTCTTGGTACCTTAGAAATTATGACTGCCATGTGCAATCCCCCAACAAAACAAAGAGCACATCCCAGCTGTATTGCAGGTTGGGAAAACAGCACAGCAGGGAAGATGGATGCCCCTCTTCCCTCCACACCACGGTCTCAGTCTGCATTGGGCCCCTACAGTGCTTGGTCACCACACAGTGGTCACGAAAACCCAGACCTGACTCCTTTAAAAAAGTAACATCTAGTTTTACATCAGGAGGACCGACGAAATGAGGACCAGCACCTTTAGATATCAAAGGAGGGGTATTTTAATGAAGAAGCATGACAGTGAGCAATGGTTTGGAGTGTGTTTGGCTAAGTGGGAGGGTCAGCACCACATGTGGCTTGAGTAGTCACTGCCTTGCTTTGCATGTAAGGAGGAGGGAGGGTTAAAGCCATTGCTCAAATTTTAGATTGTGTCTCTAGGGGAGGGTAAGGAAGGGGGTGAGCTCTTCTCCCTTTCCCCCCTTTTTCTGCAAGTACTTTTGGATGATGGCAAAATTAGCCCAGAAACTGACTAAGCCGGTGGTCTTCTCACTCAGGCGGCCAGTGGATCCTACTTTTCTGCTGCTTTCTTCTCTCTTAGAGGTGCTGTCCCATATACATGCATGTCTGAAGAACTTGTTTTTCTAGGTCCAGTCCTGTTCTCCAGTTTCCTGCAACTGACAGACTGTGGTTACTGCTTTACCTGGCCATTAAACTAACACTGCTGCTTCAGTTTTCAGGTGTTAGCTCTCTGTAGAGAAATCATTACTGAAAATACATTTTTCCATTACAGAAATTGGTCAGTTAAGAGCATTACAGTGGGCCACAGGGTAGCCACTAGAGCATCATCTTCCTTAAGGTAATGCCAGTTCACCTTGGATGCTGCTTAGCCTGTTCCTCCATCTCCTTTGGCTCTAGCATAGAGCAGAGCTGCACACCAATAGCTGTTGTACACTGATACGGAGGAAAAGGATCTATAGATGCTTGAGGAAGCATCATTGTAAGAGAGGATTTCTGCAACTGATTCATCTCCCCCTAGAGGACCAGTCTAAGCCACTCCCTTCGGCCAGCAGGGGCATTTTCCTCATCTTTTTTCTTTCCTCTCTTCTTCCTCAGATTAACCCTTTCATTAGGTAGATAATATATATCAAGCTGAAGACTCTAAGGAAGAGTTGTACATGTGATTATATAAAGGAGCCCTCCATCACAGTATAAATGGTCCTGTTGATTCTGATTTTGTGCATGTAAAGTGCCATCAAGTCACAACTTATGATGACCCTATGAAGTAATGACCTCCAAAACATCCTATCATTAACAGCCTTGCTCAGGTCTTGCAAACTAAGCGCCATCCCTTCCTTGATTGAGTCAATCCCTCTCATGTTGGATTTCCCTTTTTTCCTTCTGCCCTCAACTTTTCCTAGCACTATTGTCTTTTCCAGTGACTCTTGTCTTCTCATAATGTGACTAAAGTAAGATAGCCTCAGTTTAGTCATTTTAGCTTCTAGGGAGAGTCCAAGCTTGATTTGATCTAGAACACACCTGTTTGTCTTTTTGGCAGTCCACGGTATCCATAAAACTCTCCTCCAACACCACATTTCAAATGAATCCACTTTCGTCTTGTCAGCTTTCTTCATTATCCAATTTTCACACCCATGCATATTAAAGGGGAATACAATGGTGTGAATTACCTTGATCTTGGTCTCCAGCGACATATCCTTACACCTAAGCATCTTTTCCAGCTCCTTGAGGGCTGCCCTTTCCCGTCTCATTCTCCTTCTGATTATGATTATGTAAGATAAAATAATACCAATGGATGCTGTTTCTTCACAGCACTGTGCATAACTCAGCACTCAGGGAGATTCATTATTCATTTCAAGCAAGGCCTAACATATGCATAGAAACCAGCTCCAGTGTTGGCTAAGATGAATATTCAAGGCTGTGCTGTAATTTACATATCTGTAATCCGACAGGGGAAAGAAGAAAAGGTTGTCAGGCAAAATGAATTTGTGTCTCAAGGTCAGTCCTATTTTAAAACCGATAATGGTGTTTAAAAGCCCCTTTGCTGTGATCAGCATTCCATTGCTCTAATTGACAAATTAGCTATCCATATGGGCTCAGAGGCAATAATACAGCCATAAATCCCAATAAATACAAACATAATCTGATATAAGATGGATCAGCCAAACAACATAAGGCGAGACTTAGCACCTCCAACGATTGTGCTTAAAGGAATCACCATTTGACAAGGCTTCGTGAAGGGACATGGCAGCACAGCCCTTGCAGAAGTCAGTGGTGTTGTTAAGTGGCTACTTCCTTTTCCAAGGAAGACTCCGTTTGTTGGAAACCTTCCCCTTGGTGAGACAGAAGAAAATACTGACCCATCTTGGCTTGAATCCAGAGTAGTGTTTCTTTGGGTACAAGGATTTTACCTACAGAAGGTGACTTTCCCTCCTTCTCCTTCTGTGGCAGAACCAAATGGCCCCCAAATCCTGTTCCTGCTCCAGGGGATTTTGGACTGCTGCAGGAGGAGGAGGAAGGAAAGCTGCATTCCATGGGTGGGAAATCCTTGCACCCATAGAAATGCCATTCTGGATTCAAGCTTATGTTTGCAGTTCTGATTGATCTTTTGCCAATACAGAACATCTTCTAAGCAAAATCCTACTCCTCTCGAGCAGAATTAATACTGATATGCACCTGTCTGTTCCTTTGCCCATCCACTGGCACATGTTATGGTTGTTGTTAGCCATTCAGTCGTGTCCAACTCTTGGTGATTCTGTGTGCCAGCTCTCTCCACATTTTCTTTTGCTGCTAACCAATCCAAGCATAATTGCTTTTTCTAGTGAGTTCTTCTGCATGACATGATCGAAATAAGTCCGTTGCAGTTTTATGATTTTTCCTTCCAGTGACATGTCTGGTTTTATGCACTCCAATACTTGCTTGTTTGTCACCTTTGCTGTTCAAGGAGACTTCTCCAGCACCACAGCTCAAATGAGTCGATTTTCCTCCTGTCTTGCTTCTTCGTGGCCCAACTTTCGCAGCCATAGGTTTTATGGACAGTCTTTCTAATCATTATTAGGTGGATGGTCAAGTCTATGATACATTTTGTGACTTTGCTGTTAGGGGAACTTATGTCTGATTAAATGACACCTCATAGTGCCCCTGCTGGCTGAAGGGAGTGGCTTGGACTGGTCCTCTATGGGAAGAGTAATCACTTTCTGAATTAGTTCATATTGGATGCCTGTGAAGCTGAATACAAGTTGCTGGAAGTAACACTAGTGGAGGTCTATTGCCTTCATGCCCCACGTGAGGACCCTTCTAAAGTATCTGGTTTGCCACTGCTGGAAAGAGGATGCTGGACTCAGTGGTTCTATGATCTGGTCTATTTTTTAAAATTTACTTCATTTATAGACCACCTTTCTAAATGAGACTCAAAGTGTATTACAAGCCCAAAAGCCATGGGCTCGCACTTCCTATAGTCCACAAAACTTGAACATTGACATTCAAGCTGGTACCTTAACTCAACAGCTTCTCAGTTCCTGGCAATTTACCCATTACTGCTTTCTAGCCTCCAGATTTAGGTTCTCAGTAACATCGACAGGCATCATTAGAGATATGAGAGGTCTACTAATGCTCCTGTCATTTATCTCAGTAGAGGTTGCAGAGCAACTCTCAAAAGACAGCACCTATTTCTCTCCCACTCCCTAATACCTTATTGTGACACTGTGTCTGGATCAAGATCCATTATTGTTAGGGTTCTTTTGTTACAGCCTAAACAGCCTTCATATCATTAAAACAAAGAGATAGAGTTGGAAGGTATGACTCTAATTTGGCAAATGTACTCTGTCTAAATAGGAAGGTGTGGTAATTCTAATATTGAACCTAATTTGCATGTATTGTACATAATGCATTGATTTTACAAACAGGCAGTTACACTGGTGAGAAAGGCTGGGCTGAGACACAAGAAGACCAAGAACCAATTTATATTTTTCCAGTTGTGCATTTGCTGCCACTCAACTCCTCTTGGCTCCCATGTTACAAGGTAATGTATAAAAATTCACCCCTAGATCTTATAGGCACTTTTCATAGAAAAGTAGCTGTTCCCATAGAAATTGAGTGCTAGACTCTCATGATCAATATTTTCACATTATCAATTCAATACAGGAGTGACAAGGAGAAAGGGGTTTTATAAGGGTGATATGTAAGTTGGGTCTTAGAGAGGACTGGTAATAGTTTCTGGAGAGGCAACGTATACAGATTTGGGCCCTTCCCTCCTACTATGCATCTTGAACTTTAGAAGACCATTTCCTATATGAGTATATCTTCCAGAACTCTCACAGCCTCATGTACCTCACAAAGTATCTGTTGTGGGGAAAGGGAGGGAGGGTGACTTTGAGACTCCTTTGAGGGCCTCTTTGAGACTCCTTTGAGGGACACATTGAGATTCCTTAGGATCTTCTTCCATTTAAAATACCAAATAAAAGACAGATTTTTGGCAACAGTCAGATCTCTCCCCTTTGATCGAAAAGAATGAGCAACATTTTCAAATTTTCTCCCATAATAAGCAACCATTAGGAAAGAGTCTTTACTCGTCTGTTGTATACAAAGGGAAACATGCTTTTCTTTCTTTTTAAAGTCCTTTTTTCGGCTTTAGCTAAATATCATTGATATCCCTGCATTAAAATAATGTATTTTGTGATCAGGATTATACCAGTTAGAGTGCAGGCTTGACCCAGGGTGATAGGATAAGATGCAGATTCACATAACCATCTGGCCTGCATTAACTCCCCTGTCCTTGATGTAACCAGACAAATCTTTAAAAACTCGCTACTTAAGTTAGATTGTTGTGTTTTGAATCTCAGTAGGTGATCTGTTGTTAGACTGCTGTAATCCAGAGGCTTCCTCTCAAAGACGTAGTCCTGCATTATTCAAAAATCATCTTTAGCAATGGCTCTTCTGTACAGCTTACCTGTTCTGTTCTTTCATTTCCCTTTTTTCCTTCTTGAAAACTGATGTTTTTCACTGCCTGGTTTTTAATGACGGATGTCTTCTGTGCAATGACTTTCCTAAGGGCTCCATTTGTGCAGAAAAGATTTCAGATATATCCATTTAGTGGAGAGAGGCTGTGGCTCAGTGGCAGGGAACAGGCTTTTCATGAAGGAATTCTGAATTCAGTCCCTAGTACCTACAGTTAAAAGATCTCAAGCAGCAAGAAAGACTTTTCTCTGCCCAAGACTTTGGAGAGCCATTGCCAGTCAGAACAGAGAGTACTGACCAAAATGGACCAACGAAGGCGGCTTTGTGTGTCCTGTATATTGGATTCCCGCAATCTATAGCACTGGAAGAGGGCAGCAAGAGTAAAGACAGCATATGCTACACTATGTGCACAGTTCAGGATATAATGTCCTTATGGAGTTGTTCCATCACATGCTACTATATCTTCTTTATCAAAGGCTGTCTTCCAAGATTCTGGCTTGGTAAAGCACTGGGTTAGGAGTGAAAGAAGCATCCATGCAGGGAGGGATACACTCAAATTTGTTATCCTAACAGAACACTGGCATTAAATGTTTTAAGAAGCTACAAAAGCAACTGCATTGCTATTCAGAGAGAAGGATGTATGCAAGGTTCTATATACAAGGTTCTGTATACCAGTCTAACCAGGAACACAGTCAAAATCCTTCATTAAGATAATCTAAGTTTTGTCCCAAGAGCAGCTGGATTCTGCCATGTGAATATACAATGCACATTTGTGTGACTGGTTGTGCTCCTGGTAATAATGGGAAGATGACTGGTGCTCTACTTGTGTTTCCTGACCCTGGCAATCTTGGTTTGCTGTCCACAGTCCTGGGCTTGATGCTGGTAAGTTATAATGCTGGTTCCCTCTTTCTATCATGGGACTCTTATGTTAAAATTAATTGCTTTCGGCTCAGTTAGTGCAGATCTGTAAAGGTAGAAGATCATTGCCTGGCTTTTGATACACACTAACACTAAAAGAGGGTTCTTTTAGCAGAGAAGTGTTCGAGCTAAAGTCTGGTTTGGTTTAGAACTATAAATTTAATGCAAACAATTTTGTTGAGTGAGATCTACTAGAGTCCTTCATGCCTGTCTGTCTAGGTTCTGCTTGTAGGGGAAGGAAGAATCTTTCCATTTGCTTTCTATGAATTACTGTGATTTGTCTTTGTTTTTCTTCTTGTTTGCTTCTTTGGTGTTTGCAATAATTTTATAATAATAAAAATACTATACAGTGAAGTAAGTAAATAACTGACTCCTAAAAACAGCAACATTGTTTGTTTGCAGAGATTTGTCAATGCGCCTTATTTATTTAAAATGCTTCTGTCCCACCTGACCTTGTTTGACTTAAAGCCATTAACAAAGCAACAACAAGCAACAATGCATAATGCCAGCATATGAACCCATCAACAAACTAAAAATCTCTTTTATTGACTCACAGGGTTAAGTAATGTAGTCTGCATTCACCATGATACGGCCCAATGCAGTGGGCATCTCACAAGTGGTTGAACAAGGACGCAGTTACATGCTTCAGCACATGTGCTGTACCAGATCTTGGAATCTGCATGCTTCAACATGCTTGTCCTGTTTGATTTATTGCTTATTTTCTCTCATTCCTAGATTAAGAATTCATAGCCTTGCAGACCAATCCTATGCATGGTTACTTGGAAGTCAGCCCCACTAAATTCAATGAGATTTACTGCCAGGTAAGTGTGCATATGATTGCAGCCCAAGTTATTTCAGAATAAGAAAGAAGAAGAACTACACACACTTTTCAAATTACCCTAGGGCAGTTCTGGGAACACAGCAGGGACTACAGATTAAGCTTTATTCCTCAGTGGAAAACATTAACTGGGATACATTTACAAAACACTGCTTTCTTTCTTGCTAACATTTATTTAAATTTATTTCATAGCTACTAAAGCCTGTTGGGGAATTGCTCCATTTCATTCTTGGCCATCTGGGCTAATTAAGAAAGAGAGGATTAAAATCACAGATGGGCTCCTCTAATAACAGTGATCAAAACACAACAAAATAATATAACAGGATTATCAGATGAAATTGCTCAAGGGAGACTACTACAGTATGGTAAAGCCACGCATGGTTTGCATTTGGCCAATCTAAACATAAGAGTAGTTGGGCCTAAATTCCACTGCCTTTAGATTTTATTTCTCAATATTTTCTCAACATTTTCATTGATAATTATTGATGGGGAGGGGAAGGGAAAGGAGTTTGTAAGCCGCTCTGAGACACCTTTGGGTTGTGAAGGGAAGGGTATAAATCCAATCTCTTTTCTTCTTCACCTGTATTTTTTGTACGTGCCCTCAAACTGTGCTAATAGACAGGGCCCATTTTTTGCCACTCTGCTGACCTGCCAGTGCATTTGTATATTTGATGAAACATTATTGAAGTGTGCCTCCTACAATATCTTTTTAGCTGCCACTGTACTGTCTGTTTTACATGAAACCTAATGTGGATCTCTCAAACTTTGTAAGTACATATTAATTCTGAAATTCTGGAATTCAGAGCATTTTGAGACATGGTAAATCTATCTAAAAGTGAAATTCTGTTCTATGGATTGTTAAGGTGATGTTTCAAAACATCTAAGTTGGCTTCGTCATCCACTTTGCTCACTACAACAAAACAACCTTTCTCTTTTCCAGGGTTGGGGAAATAATTTCTGTCAATTCAAATTATACAAGAACAAGCAGGGATCGATGAGACTTGCAAGAGGATCCCATGACCCTCTTAGGTTGGCTCCTGTCCTCCCTCTCTGCTGTGGCTCCTGGCCTTGGGTGCTAGGCCTAGCACAGATCCCTACATGGTTCCCTGCCCCCCCACTCCCAGCTCTGTTCTCTCAAGAGCAGCTCTCTCAGAGCTCTCAGCCCTACCTACCTCATACGGTGTCTGTTGTGGGGAGGGGATAGGGTTGCCAAAGCGGGGGTCCCCTGCTTTTTGGGGGGTTCTACCCACTGCCGGCCAGCTGATCGATGGGGGAAGCCCTGCTCCCAAGCCCCAACACCCGCAGCCACCTCCCTCCCTTCTCCCTGCACTTAAAGGGGCTCCCTTTAAGTGCAGGGAGCTGGTGTTTCCCGCACGGCCGATCTCCAAGTGCGCCTGATCACCATTGGACAGGCAGGGGGGATGCCCTGCCCCCTCCAAGAATGCCCCCCAAAGTCCCCCGCTGGGGGCTAAAATGAACTTGGCAACTAGGAGTGGAAGGGAAGGAGATTGTAAGCCACTCTGAGACTTCAAGTCCGAGTGAAGGGCAGGATATAAATTCAGCTCTTCTTCTTCTCCTCGTCCTCGTCCTCCCCCCCGAAACAAGCCAACCCAAGCAGCCAGCACTGCAGTGAGCACTCAGCTCAGACCCAGCCCTAGGGTTGCCAACCTCCAGGCAGCACCTGCAGATCTCCCTCTATTGCAATTCATCTCCAGACAACCAAGATCAGTTCCCCTGGAGAAAGCGGGAGGGTGGACTCTATGACCATTGTACCCTCCTGAGGTCCCTCCCTTCCCCAAACCCCACCCTCCCCAGGCTCTACCCCCTAAATCTCCAGGCATTTCCTAACCCAGAACTGGCAACCCTAGCTCACCCTTTGCCTCTTGCTGCACCTCTAGCAATCAGCAGCAAAGCAGGAGGAAGCATAAACTGAGACCGATCTTTGTTGCTGATGAAGGGTCTGAGCCAAGTGGCTCTGAGACAAGCACTGGCAGACTTACAGAGGCTTGGCCTAGCTTGCTCTTGACTGCCAGCAGCCCTCCAGGACAGCTGTACACCATGAATTTTTCCTGTAAGTGAAATGATCAGTATCCCTCTAGGCAGTACCAATCATGTTCCAGGCCCTGTATAAGCCATCTCATGACAGATATAAGAACTATGGTTCCATGTGCTCAGTATAACTTGAAGAAGAAGATGATGATGATGATGAACATAACACAACAAATAATTAGGTTTGCCAACCTCAGCTGGCTAACTCCTAGGAGCAATTGAAGGTGGGGACATGCAGATTGGTGTAGCACCAGCAAGTGACTTTTTTTTTTGCCAAGTATTTTTGCCAAGAAAACCCCATGGACAGTATCAAAAGGCTAAAAGATATGACGCCAGAAGATGAGCCCCTCAGGTCGGAAGGTGTCCAATATGCTACTGGGAAGAGCAGAGGGCAAGTACAAGTAACCCCAGGAAGAGTGAAGCGGCTGGGCCAAAGCCGAAAGGACGCTCAGTTGTGGATGTGTCTGATGGTGAAAGGAAAGTCCGATGCTGCAAAGAACAATACTGCATAGGAACCTGGAATGTAAGATCTATGAATCAAGATAAGCTTGACGTGGTAAAAAATGAGATGGCAAGACTGAACATCGATAGATGGTTAGACAGTGTCATAGATGCAACGAACATGAAACTGAGCAAACTTCAGAGGATGGTGGAAAACAGGAGGGCCTGGCGAGATCTTGTCCATGGCGTTGCAAAGAGTTGGACTCGATTGTGCGACTGAAAAACAACAACAACAACAGCAAGTGACTTCACTTCTTGAACCAAATCAGAAATGACATCACCATGTTGGAGGTGACACTCTGGGATTCACCCAAAACTCTATGGCTGAAGTGAGAAGGTAGTCAGCTGGCCAGTGGTGGATTGGAATCCTCAAAAGCAGGGGAACCCCCACCCAGACCTGGGGGCTGGCAACCCTATCTTCTGTAGAAATATGTGTGTTGGAAGGTCTAAAATTCAGTCATTATGGGGTTAGTGTGCTTTACCTTGTGTGCTATTGTTTAGACTGACCTGGAAGGGAACCTGGCAAAAAGCCAATGTAAAGAAAGCCCAGGAAACTGAAGCCTATTTACTAAAAATCATTGGTTAATGCATTCAGGTGATTGCCTTCTAGAGGTCAAGAAGAAAGGAAGAATCTCCATTACTATCTGTGTGTCTGTTGTTGCAAGCATATAGTCTTAAGTGTGTTTGTTGTTTTTTAGACTTCCCATAAACCCTTCCCTTTAGAAATAAAGATTTTAAGATAGAAAGAAAATGCCTCCTCTCCAGTGAACAAAGATCCATTGCAAACTCCTAATATTTAACCAATTTCCCCAACATCTTCTACATTCAACAGTTAGATTATAAATCACTCCCAAGCACTCTCTGTCAAACCTCCTGAGAGAAAATATGCTTAGTATGTAACCCTTGTGTGACGGACTGCAGTTTAAAAGCTCCTAAGTGCTGTGTAAACATGTAATGGACTGTGAAGGGTTAATGCCTCACAGAGCCAGAGGGCCTTGAGTGATGAGCTACTCAAAGAGATTTCATTGGTTAGTGTCACTTGAGCAGAAAGACTTGGGAACTGACTGCTGAGGAAAATTCAGGTTAGCACTGACTGAGTTGGAGCTAAGCCCTGACTGAGAAGAGTTTAGCTCTGACTAAAGAAAGTTTAACACTGCCAGAGAACTGGGAAGTTGGCAAAGAGGAGTGGGTGGATCAGTGAAGGTCCCCATTCAAGCCAGGAAAAGTCTTCTAGTGAGAGAAGTTATTCCCTATCCAGTGGAAAGGGAGATAGCTCTAAAGAGTGGAGTGATCCCTGGTCTGAGTTTGGAGAATTTGGGTACTTCATAGTGTATCCCTGCCTTCTGGAAATGAGAAGAGTCAGTTAAATGCAAGAAAGTATACTGGAGTATTTAGGAAGCACTGAAACCAAAACTTCTCATCTCTAAGATTCTAAGAATTTGTGAAAAGCTTTAAAATCTCACTTGCTGGAAATATATTAATATGAAATTATTAAGTTACCTCAGAGTTCATTACTGATGTATCTCAGACATGTTACCCATGATTTGACATGACCTTTTGCTCTCTACATAGAATAGAAAAGAGGGAGCGGTGGCGCAGGCAGTACAACGCCTGCAGTAACAACGTTAGCGAACAGCCACTATGGCTGTTCGAGACCCACCGCGGCCGGAGTGAGCTCCCGGCCCTAGTCCCAGCTCCCACCCACCCAGAGGCTCTAAAGCATTCACAAGTAGACAAATGGGTACTGCCCTAGGTGGCAGGGGGCACCCTCCTCCTGGTTGCATGCCGCTGTTGGAGACCCCCCACGGCCGGGGTCAGCTCCCTCCCCTAGTCCCAGCTCCCGCCCATCCAGCGGCTCGAAAGCATTCACAAGTAGACAAATGGGTACTGCCCTAGGTGGCAGGGGGCACCCTCCTCCTGGTTGCATGCCGGGAGTGCTGGCGGCGGCAGCAGTAACAACAATGGCGGCGGAGCAACTGGCAACCCAAGGATGCGGCGGCCGAACCGGATGAAGGCGGAGTTGAGGCGACGTGACAGCGAGACGACGCAGCACGGCAGGAGCCTAAGGGACGGAAGCCAGAAGCTGCAGTCAGAAGCGGTTGCGCATCGGAGGAGCCCACCAGAAGCCTGCTGGAGGTAGTCGCCGGCCAGCCTGAGGCGCCGGGAACAGCATCTGAAGCCCACCTGGGAAATCAGCAAAAAGGAGAGAACGCACCACTTGGGTGTCGGTAGGCAGCCCCTCCCCCCTCAAATTTGTGGCCCTAGATTAGGATAACAACTACATAAGTAGTATATCTGTAAACTGCTCTGAGACCCCCTAAGGGTCAAGGGCGGTATATAAATCGAATTGTAAAGTAAAGTTAAAAAAAAGTTTATTTTTGAACTTTAAAAAGCCTCTCGTGTGCCATTTTCAATAGGATGATCTTGTCTCTTCGCTCAAGTTCCTGGGCTAAGCCAGCATCAGAATATAATACCATGACAGGGTGGGACAGCAATAAACCTTCGCAAAAGAACAAAATCAAGGGGCTGCTCAGGCAGAAAGAAAGAAAAGAGGGGAAATCCTGCATCTGAGAGGGAATGGGGCTAGAGTTATACCTTGTAATTTTTTCTTTAAAACAATTTTTATGCTGCTTTCCCACCCAATCAGAGTTCACAAAGCTGTGCACATAAAACATTAAAACATTAGAATTATTTAAAAAAAAAATAAATTCAATAAAAACACATAAAAACAACATTAGAACCAGGGAGGAGGTTCATTATTGAGTTAAGCCAAAAGAAACAAAAAAGTCTTCACCTGCTGGTGGAAGACACCAATAGAGGAAGACAGTTGAATCTCCCTGGAGAGGGAGTTCCGAAGTTTTAGTGTCAAGGATTTTCAAACTGAAATTTCTTTTATTTTCTTTTTTTGATTTTTTTAAAATTTCATACATATAGCACACACAAAACAGACAATAACAAACTTACATGAATACAAAATTTGGGAAGATTCATTGTACCATTTTCCCCCATGGACATTTGACCTCATATTGTAATCAAAAGTATTTTTCTTTTTCCACATTGAAGTTTTAATATGTATGTTTTTCACATACTTAAATATACAGTTTTTATTTCAATTTACTTTGGCTATAAGTCTAGGAATTTTATGTATTATGTTCTTCTATCCATTTATAAAATTTTGACCATGTGTTCTCAAAGTCTTCTTTGTTGTTTCCTCTCAAGATTGAAGTTAAATTATCCATCTCTGCTGTTTCCAAAATTTTGTTTATCACTTCTTCCTTTTAAGGAACTTCACTTCTTCTCCAGTATTTAGCATATAATATTCTTGCCACTGTCACAATATGTATAATAAGATAGAAATCTTGTTCCTTATATTTCTCTGGTGATATGTTCAATAAAAATAGTTGGTATATAAGGCATGATAGTTTTCAAGACTCTTTGTAAAAGTTCATGTACTCAACTCCAATATTTTTTAGCTTTATCACATGTCCACCACATATGGAAAAATGAACCAACATTACTTTTACATTTCCAACATTCATTTGGACTCAATCCATTTGCTGCCACTCATAGAGAGTCCAAGATCAAGCCCCCTGCTTGGGCCTCTCTCCAAGGAGCCCAAAGGGGTTCCAGATGCCTCGAACCCCTTCCAAGTCCAGTGATCCAGCACAGCTTCTTGGGAGCTCTCCCAAGGCTGGTCCGCCGCCACTGCACCGCAGACCAGAAGTCCAAACTGAAATTTCTTTAAATGGTTTTTGGTTCCATACCTATCATTGTTCCATTCTTAGGATCAAAGTCCATTTCTTGCTGGAGAATGAAGAGGCACTTCATTTTACAACAATCTTACAAGCGAAGCAGGCACTGTAACTACAATTCACAAGTGACAATCTGCATAGATGTGAAGAAGGGATGGCTGAAAGATTAGAGGTGGAGACTAGCAGGATAGAGCATCCCTCCTTGACCAGAAGACAAGACCTTTATTGGGTTTAGAGTTGCCAACCTCCATGTGAGGCCTGGTGATCTCCCAGAATTCCCCGTTTTGGAGGTTGGACTGTATGATATTTTACCCAATTGGGGTCCCTCCCCTTCACAAACCCTTCCCTTTTCAGGATCCACTCCCAAATCTTTAGGAATTTTCCTGTTGGGAGATGGTGACCATAACTGGATTGCAAATGCCTGCTATAGGATTTAGCTCTCCCCCATTGCAGCAATAGACATGGTCTGCATCTAACTACCAAGACAGATGCAGTGCACCACTACTAGAGTTTTATTTTGCCACTGCTTCATTAAAGGAGTTGCATATTATGCAGTTTTCAGTTTATCAGTTTGACCTGTGCTTGGGCAACTGGTATAGTGTACTTAAAAGATTCAGTAATATTTAGAGTTATAGTCAGTGCAGGTTTTATTGAAACGGATGCAGTACCTGGATATATCAAATGTGGCTATCCAATCATTTATTCATCCTGTGAAAAGAAACTGATCAACAGTTAAAACAAAAATTGAAAATGCTCCAGTTTCTTTCACAATAACCACTGACCAAAGAAGCAGGATTCTTTAGTAGAATTGTAAGCAATACAACTGGCACCAGGCTTCTCTTTTGTTCTGTGATACATGCCTACAGAAGAGTGGGCAGCAGATTGTTGGAAGGCCATCTGCTTTATTTAGGTCTTTGTTTATGACAACAGCCATTTTAGTGTAGTGGCTTTCCATCACTCATCAATGAGATTATCATAGGATTATTGTGAGAATTCCATACACAAACACTTCCTGCCACCCGCCTAGCAACAGCCTTATAAACCCTACTTCTGTGTTTTAATTCCTCAAATTCTATTAAATCAGACTGCGGAGATTAGTCGATTAAGCTGTTTGTTTTTTTCTGATTGTGGGTATTTGTAAAAGGGAAATAAAATCTTAGCAAAAAAAAATTGCAGAAAACATATCACATATCTATGGTTCAGCATAATTCATTCTGCAAAGCCCTTGCCCAGATGAACCCACAGTTAAGGGCACAAGCACAGCTTCTTCAAAGATGAAGGGAAGAACAATATGGCCACTGAAATATACTGGGTTCAGACACGTCGAGTGATTAGCTCATGTTTATTAAATGGTTTCAGCTCAAAACTAAGACAAACTTGCAGTGTCAGAGCCCTGCTTATATTCATGAAACATACCACACCCAACACACGCCCCACATCCCGCAATAGGCTATATACAGAGTATTGTTTACCAACTGGCTTCTACTAGGATCCGGATCAATCTATTGGTTCATTCTAGGATCCAAACCTTCTATTGTGATGCTCTCCAAGCTATGCTATTCTGCATGTTCGCTAGCGAGCCCTTTCACTAGTACGTTTCCATCACAATACATAACACCCCTCCCCCCAAGGTTCAGACACTCTCAGCAGACAAAGTCTTTTAAATAAGCGGGGCGGCACCACTCGTGGTTTGAGTGGTTTGGCTCTGCTGGCAGGGTTGAGGGTTCCAAGGCCGTGTCGGTGATCGGACCTGCTGAGGAACCATGGACCGGAGGTGGTGTTGGCATGGAGTCAGGGCCCTTGGGAACAGCTGGCTCTGGCATTTGCTGGCTGTCTCTGATGGTTGTTCCCTGGCGGCTGGCTGTTCACTTACAGTTGGCGAGTTCTCCTCAGGTTCCTGTGTTCCGAGGCTTGGCAGGTCCTCTTCGCAGTTCTCTGGCTGGGACACGGGTGATCTGGTTTTGGCAGGGAGGAGGCAGCTGCGAAGCTGGTCCATGTGCCTATGGAGCAGCTGGCCTTCTTCCGTGGCAACTTCATAAGATAGGGGCCCGGTTACCCTGACGACCTTGGCTGGGACCCATGTGAGACCCCTGGAGAAGTTTTTTGCATAGATGGGGTTGCCTGGGGAGAATCCACGGGAAGCTGCTTGGGTTTCTGGGGCCGAGCTGTGGTCTGGAGCCTGGTCAGGGTGTAGATGGTTGAGGTGAGTTGTGAGCCACCTGCCCATGAGCAGTTCCATGGGGCTGTGGCCGGTGGTGGTGCTCAGGGTTACCCACTGCCTGAAGAGGAAGGCTGCCAGTTGGTGGTCCCAGTCCCCATGGACGATCCAGTGGAGGGATTCCTTTGTCCTCACCATCCGCTCGGCCTGGCTGTTGGTTGCCGGATGGAAGGGAGCGGAGCGGACATGCCAGATGATGTAGTAGTCCATGAACTCCTGGAATTCTTCCAAGGTGAAAGCCGTCCCGTTGTCCATGACCACTGTGCTGGGTAAGCTATGTGTGCTCAAGATCTGTCATAGGGTGCGGATCACTGCTCGGGGTGACGTGGAGGGAACCAGAATCACTTCTAACCATTTGGTGTATGCGTCCACCAGGATACTGGGTTCAGACGCGTAGAGTGATTAGTTCATGTTTATTAAGTGGTTTCAGCTCAAAACTAAGACAAACTTGCAGTGTCAGAGCCCTGCTTATATTCATGAAACACACCACACCCAACACACACCCTTCATCCCACGATAAGCTACTACTAGGATCCGGATCAATCTATTGGTTCATTCTAGGATCCAAACCTTCTGTTGTGATGCTCTCCAAGCTACACTATTCCGCATGTTCGCTAGTGAGCCCTTTCGCAAGTACGGTTCCATCGCGGTACATAACAGTCACAATGGAAACATTTCATAATCCTTATTGTTGGGTGTGTGGATCAGTGGTCCACACTGAGATGCAATTTACCTTCAGGAGGTCAAATGTACCTCTAAGACTAGAAATTGTTTCAGGGGATTTGTTGTCTGCAACAATAACTGATTTCCTCCCAAAAGTCAAATGATTTTTTTATAGTAAATAAGAACAGACTACATTTTAAATGCTTCAGATGTTAGAGATTAAAACACAGCACTTCAAATCCTCAGTTCTTTTTATGCCCTTTTCCTGCTAGATTAAGAGCATGTTTCTTCATACTGATGACAGCATTTATGTATTCCTTGTAACTGCATGATTTTTATACACTTCAGATTGAGCTTTGTAAGAGCTTTTCTGCACTATTTATTAATGCTCTTTGGGTAAGTGTGCAATAAATGAATATTTTCAGTGCCTAAACAGCTACACCCTTCTAAATACATTGAAGTCAATGGTTTTAAAAGGGTCTAGCTCTTTAGGATTGCATGGTTAATTATTTTATTGTACACAGTCAGCATGTATTCCCAGAAGGCTGTACTTGGTTATGAGATCATCACATTTCCCCAGTACTCCCCCCAGTTTCCCCAGAGAGCCAGTTTGGTGTAGGGGTTAGGAGTGCAGACACTAGTCTGGGAGAACCGGGTTTGATTCCTTGCTCCTCCACTTGCAGCCAGCTGGTTTGATCTTGGGTCAGTCACAAGTTCTCTCAGAATTGTTCTCTCAAGAGCAGTTCTCTCAGAGCTCTCTCAGCCCCACCTACCTCACAGGGTGTCTGTTGTGGGGAGGGGAAGGGAAGGAGATTGTAAGCTGCTCTGAGACTCCAAGTGAAGGCCGGGGTATAAATCCAGTCTCTTCTCTTCTCTCTCTTCTGCTCAGACAGATTTTTTTTTGTCATGGAGCCCTGCTAGATTTTGTTTTGTGATGAATAGTTGGCTTTCTTACTCAGTTGCCCTCAATCTGGTAGAAATTCGTGATTGTATAGTTTTTCAACAAATGCATAATCAGATTGGGTTGAGGTACTGACTGGCTACAAACCCTCCCTTTTTCATGGGCTACTGTTGAGGAAGAAAGGCCTTAGATCTCTTTAAGTCCCTCACTACCTTCCCCATGACTTCCCAAAGCAAACACTATGCCCAAAACTCAAAGACTATTATTCTAGTTGTCATATAGTATAGATAATCAGAGGTAGAAATAATATCATGTCTATTTCCAGAAAGGAAGGCATGGCCTTCAGTCTGCAAGACCTGTGCAAGGCTGTTAATGATAGGATGTTTTGAAGGTCATTAATTTGTAGGGTCACCATAAGTCAGAAACAACTTGACAGCAAATAACACATTTCCAGAAGAAAAAAATAAAGAAAACGTCAGGATTTCTCTGTCGTTTTCTTGATTTGATGTGATTTACTAGATTTTTATCCTGCTCTCCCTGTATCCAGGCTCAGAGTGGGTAACATCATGATAAAAACATTCCAATACATAGTACAATAAATATAATAAAATACCTAATAATATTCAATAAAATACATTATATTATAAACTCAGTATAATTAAAAAGATGGTGTCAAACTAAGAGGGGAGTGGTGGATAATCTTTCTGGCCTAAAGGGGGAGAGAGAAATAGGGGAGAGGGGGGAGAGGGGAAAGAGGAAAGGCCAATTGAAGATGGAACCCATTGCTGTCCTGAACTGTATGCCTTAGGGCTGCCAAATGCCCCCAGGGGGCGGATTTCCCCCCCGCTTTCGAGCCCCGCTTTCCGCTCCCGCGGAATCGGGGCCCGGGGGAAACCCCACCCCCACGTGCACATCACTCGGAAGTGACATCGCACGCTGGGGGCGGGGCCACGCCATTTGAGGGGAAAACAAAGAGTTTTCAGAAGGCTTTAAAAGAGCTATCTATACACTGGACATTCCTGTTCTTTTGTGCAGTTTTTCTGAGGTTGTATTCAAACCACAAACTACAATTAAATTAAAATGCATGAACATAGCCTCTTCTTCCCCTTCCCCCTTCCTCTTCAAAAGCCAAATGTGTGCTCATTTTAATTTAACTGTGTGGTTAAGCATGTCATCTGAATGCAGCCTGAGCAAAAAGTCTGCATTTGTGAGGCTGACAAATCCTTACCTTTCCTTTTTAATTGCATTTTTAAACATTCTACGATTGTGTCCTGCTTTTAACTATGTCTTTTCTTGTCTCTTTTTAATGGTTTCTTTATTACTTATGAGGTTGGCACAATGGTTGCCTGGAATGCTGCTAGGCCAAGAGTCCAAATTTGATCCATAGAGCAGTTTCCCACTGTGCACACCCTGAGGGGAAAAGATATCTAAGTGGGTAGTTCTCTGACATTTCACACATTTTCCGACCTGATTGATTTCATTTATGAATGTAAAGCATCTCTCTGGTCATGGCAGAACTTTACTTCTCTGATGAGATTAATCTTCAAATTTTTAACCCTACAAACTGCACTTCTCCATTTCATTTTGTCTTCCTAATGGATCTATAGGGTTTTATATACTCCAAATGACAACAAACAACTCTTCCAACTGAAATCCTGAGAAACAATCACAAATATACTTATAGACACTGAATTGAAATGAACTGATGACTGACCTACACATTCTTATTCTTTGGCTGAAACAATACATAAAATTTCATGGCAGTGGCTAAGACATAAAACAGTAGCTTCCAATTTGTTTTCTTTATTTTCATTGTTATTTCTCTTTGTTCTTTCTCCCCTTTCCCTTCAGACAGTATCAGTGATCTAGGACAGCGCTGTCACTTTAAGAATGAGCTCTTTAAAGTGCAGCCTAATCTTCTGCTATCCACTTGGACCTTGGATTTAAAATATTTCCACCAATCCGGATTTCTCAACCCTTGCCAATTCCATGGGGGCTTGTTTATGGAAGTATCCTTTAGAAAAACGGCTTAGACTTTGAGATGAAGGGAACGCAGGGAGCTAATGTGAAGATTGAGGACTTTGGAGGAGGCTTGCGGTGCCTAAGCGCTGCTTGCTTGAGCAGTCTGAGGGTCCTTTTGCAGACTAAAAGGGATTAATCTCCCCTTAACCAGCAGGCCTATGCACACATTTATAAATATAACCGTCTCTCTCTAATCACTTCACTCCATAATCCACAATGATTTCTTAGGAATTATCATTTTATCTTCACTAAATAAACACATTCCTTGTGCTTTTCTGTAGGACAAAAAGAAAATCTTTCCAAAGCCTTCCTTTTAGAGTTGCTAGCATGAAATTCAAGCTTTTATCTAAAACTTGGAGGAAATAATAACAACAGAGCTCCATTTAAATGTTCCCAAAATGATAAATTCAAATGCCTTATTCCTTTGCTACTTTTTACTCTGAAAATAACCTTACTGGGAGTGGGAGTTTGTCTCTTAAGCTCTGAATCTGGCCCCGTTTTTTTAACCTTAAGAAAATGGATTCCCGTAAAAAATGATGGCCTTGATTGAAAACAATACCTTGTAATTCTCTGTTTTTAAGGTGTCCAAATCTTGTACCAAGAGTACCCCTAATTTGTATTTGTGCGAAGTCACAGGGTTGTTTCTAAAGTAAAATTCTAATGTGTAATGCTGCCACGTGGTCTTCTGTGCAGAGGTTTTTTGCTGACATTGGCACTATATTAACACTGAAGAGGGATAGGGAAAGTGCAATGGAAATTATTGGGAAGCCTGTAGTCTCGCCTCTTTGATCCTGTCCTCCATCTCAGTTAAGACCTGTAAGATGGTTTGTGGGTGGGAAGTATTATAGCTCTCATTCATCAGTTAGTTGGGACTTGTTAAAGCTCCACATTTTAAAACTTTCTTTCTGTGCCCTTTTTATAGGGATGACAACTCTCACTCAATGTACCCACTCATTATTTATATACTTGTTTAAGCTATTTATTACCTGTTTCTCAAAAAAACACCAAAAATGTTGTTAATGGTATTAAAGCATGTACCTGCAATTTGCTTGCATTATAAGGCTAGCAACCCTACTTTAAAGGACATGTGATCAGCTAAGGATGTTTGTTGTGACAATTGTTGTGACATAAGGTGCACTGGCTCCAGATTGAAGACCGGATCAGATTCAAGGTCTTGGTGTTAACCTTCAAAGCCCGAAATGGTCTAGGACCTGCATACCTTTGGGATTGCCTCTCCTGCCCACCAAAGAGTGCTACGTTCTAGTAATAAAAACTTGCTGGTGATCCCTGGCCCAAAAGAGCATCTGGCTGTCCTTGACCAGAGCCAGAGCCGGCCTGGTGGAACACATTTCCAGCTGAGATCCAGGCCCTGTGGGACCTAATGGAGTTCTGCAGGGCCTGTAAAACAGAGTTGTTCTGCTAGGCATACTAGGGTTGCCAAATATGTTTTGGCCGTGAGCAGGGGGCTCCCGGCCAGCGTCTTCCGGAAAAGCACCGGAAACTAAGGTTTCATCAAGCAGTTTGAATCTCATACCTTGAATTAAAACCATTGTTGGTCTTAAAGGTGCCCCTGGACTCTAAATTTGTTCTACTGCTTCAGACCAACACGGCTGACCACCTGGAACAGTTTGCACCTGTTTATCAGGTTACTCACATATTGAAACAGTACAGTAGAGCACAATATAAATACATTATTTTGTGCATGTGTTGTTCTCACACAGCCCAATGGGAGTCCTAGTTTCCCCCCTTTTCCACAGGTCTGTTATTATTGCTCACCATGCAACAGCCAATCATATGTATAAATTGTGAATAAATTAATTGGTCAACCAGTGTCATTAAATCAAAACTGTACTTGAAGGGTTTACTGTTTGGGGTTATCATTGAGGTTATTTTGCACGTGCACATTTTCAAACCACTTTATGACAGTTGGGCTATTTCCTGCATTATTTAATTACTTAACCCAACCATTCATGATCCTCAAGCAGAATCTATTCCACCTACTGTGCAGATACAAGACGACTTTACAAGGTTGAAGGAAATGAAGTTGAAACACCCCAACTACTTCATAGCCACAAAGTTATTTGGTTGCTATCTGCGGCCAATCACAATAAACTAAACAGCCTGAAGAATCAGCTCATGAGGGCTGTCACACATGGTACATGCTCATCAAACATATTCACCACAAAATCTGTGGCATTCTTACCTGAATGCTCCTCTAGCACAAATAAATGGAGATCTGTCCATATGATTGGGCTATACAATGACTCTTGGATAATATGAACGAAATAACAATAATGTTATCAGATTCTCAGTGACCTTAAACATATCCATACTTCTATCTCTGAGCTGCAGAAGGCAAAGAACGTATATATTACATTTCCCTTATCTTTGGACTGCTTCATATGCATATAATACATGCTAAAATATAATATGCGGTACTTACAGGCATGTTTCCAGCATGCATCTAATATAGGGATATGCTACAAAACAACCCTCTGCAAATTGAATATGGCTTCCTAGGGTGAATGTTTATATTGAGAAAGTTGTCTCTTCAGATGCTATTGTGTGAAATGAACATAATGGCAGCCCCCAAATGTTTATACACAGCATCAGTATGACACAGTTTTCTCCGAAACGGGGCATTTTATAAATAGAAAAAAAATCTGAATGAATCATTTTGTAAGAATGAATCCAATTTAATTTTAGAAAACATAACAATGTGGGGTAGCTAACTGTAAGTAAGGGGTAGCTAACTGACCTTTATTCTGAAGTTGTGCAAAAAAAAAATCCTTTTGTTAACTTAAATTAGGATGTTCCTGAACTGGGTCCTTCAAATTTCCAATTCCTGGGGGGGGGGGAATCCAAATTCCCAGCCCAAGAGACTTTAAAGATTGAAAACTAGTCCAAATATCACTTCTCAGAGTAATGCTAATGAGATAATATACAATTGACCAAAAACAAATAAATTATTCAAAATCCACTGCAAGTGTGAAAAGTATTTAAATGTTATTGATAAAATCATCTGGACAGCCTCATTAGCAATACGCGCACATAGCACCTGTATTGATTGCAGAATTTAAGCAACAAAAACAAAACATGGGTGGGGAAGAGAACAGAAGGCAAATGCCTAGCAGAGCCTTGTATAGTGGCAACGGCCACCTTAACAGGAGGAAGGATGTTTGCTTTAATATATGATGTCATAACTTTTCAAAACTTGTTCCCCAGCTGGCCTGCCTTGGAAGCGAAAAGAGAAGGGGTTTAAAGTTTAAACTCCTTCTCTCTAGAGTTGCGCCGCAGCAGTGGCACGATCTCCAATTGAATCCTATGGCCCCATAGAATACAATGGAAAGATTGTGCCGCCACTGCAGCACAACTCTAAAGAGAAGGGGTTTGAACTTTAAACCCTTTCTCTCTTCACTTCCCCCCCCAGCCCGCCTTGGCTGGCAGGCTGGCTGGGGAAGGGAAGGGGAGGCTTTTGAAGATGCCCCCCCTTTTTGATTCCCCTTCTGACACACTTCTGGTGATGTCAGGGTGTGTGGCATATGCTAATTAGTTATGCTAATAGGTTTGCTAATGAGCTCCTGCACCTATTCTTCTACAAAAAGACCCATGATCATATTTGTTAGGTTTTCCATATGGTGAAGCAGGGCGGCACTGTAAATTAGCACACAATTCAAACTACAACACATTACACAACATTTTGTTGCAGGTCCCCACTTGTTCTGTCCTAACAGTAGCCTCTTGTCCAGAGTACAGGTTGTACATCAAAACAATCAGATGTTGTGGCACACCCATTTCATTTACCATAATGTTTCATAATCCACACAATCAAAAGCTTTCCTGTAACCTATGAAATTCTCTTGTTTGTTCCAGTAAGCAATGTGAATTTGCAATACAATCTCTACTGCCTCTTCCTTTTCTGAACACAGCTTGAAGAGCTGGCATTTCTCATTCCATATATGGTAACAATCTTTGTTGTTACATTTTGAGTGTCATGTTACTTACAAGAGAAATTAATGCAATGGTCCAATACTTACCACAGTCTTTTGACATCTCCTTTTTTTGGAACTGGAATGTAGATTGTGCATTTCCACTCCGTGGGCCATTGTTTTATTTTCCATATTTGTTGGCATATTCTTGTTAAGATTTTGATGGATTCAATTTCTGTGGCCTGGAATAGATCTGTTGATATCCCTTGTACTCCTGGTGATTTGTTTCTCCCAGTTGATCTCAGTGCAGCTTTCACTTCATTTTTTAAAAACTGCACATTCTTTTTCATAAGATTCTTTTTGGAAGGAATCTGTCATCATTTCATCTCTGTACAGCTTTTTCATTATATTTTCCCCATCTTTTCTTTATTTTGTCCTGTTCAGTTAATGTTTTTCCGGGTTGATCTTTTAGCATGCGTAACCATGCTTTAAATTTCCCTTTGTTTTCTTGATTTCGTAGAAAAGATTTCTTATGCTTACTTTTTTATTGTTATCTTCTATTTCTTTACACTGGCCATTATAATAACTCTCTGTCTCTGCCTCCAGTCACTGTAATGCTGTATTTACACTTTTGTTTTTATTTCTGTCCCCATTTACTTTTTCTTCTCATCTATCTAGATTGATTTTAAGAGTTTCATTAGTCATACATACAGGCTTTTCATTTCTTTAGGCTACAGGAATAGTCTTTGTGTATTCTTCCTTGACAATATAGTTTCAAAACATAGTTCTTTTAGTTCATGTTCACTTGAACTTAATAATGCAATAATGTTCTTTACATGGTCTTTACACTCACTAGGAATGTTGCTTAGATTGTATTTTGGCAGTATGAATATTTAGTATTTTTCTTCAGCTTTATTCTAATTTTCAATGTTAACGATTCATGGTCTGTACTACAATCAGCTCCTGGTAATGTTTTAGCAGAGAGAATAGAGTTTCTTCACCTTCTGCCTCTGATTATATAATCTATTTGATTCCCATATTGGCCATCAGTTTGGTTGCCTGAAACTTTTAGACTCCTGGCCAAGTTACTCTCAACAACACTTTCTTTTCACAGATTTGTTTATTGAGAAATAAGCAAGTTCCAGGTGAAAGCATTGCTGTATTAGAACTAACAATTCTTGGCGGGCCCCTTGATAATATAGGCGATTCAAAAGGACCCATTCCCAATAGTTGTCACACACACACACACACACACACATATATCACATTCTTCTCGTCTAGCCATTTGCATCCACACACACACACCCATGGGAATATATGGTCCCACAATCTACAAAGCAAGCAGGCTCCAGAAAGTTTCTGATCTTCCTCCTGTGGGAGGAGGTGTCTTCCTTTGGAAAGTTAAAAGTCAAAAGGGTTAAACACACATATATCACTCCCCTCCCCACAGGAATTTCCTTTCCCCCTTTTATTATGGCAAACAGAGATGGGTGCGAAGTTTGACAGAAACATAAGTTTGCAATTAATAAATGTTTGTATTCTCACAATTATATGAGTCACTCTCCTGCTTCATTTCATGCTCCTAGCCCAAATCTTCCAACAATATTTGATTCTGCTTTGTTTCCTACTTTTGCCTTCCAGTCACATGTGATTATTAGCACATCTTGTTTAAATGTGTGATCAGTTTCTTCCTGGACACTTGTATAAAACCTTTCAATTTCTTCCTCATCAGTATCTGTAATTGGGGTATAAACTTAAATAATAGTTATGTTGATAGGTTTTCCATGAAGTCTGATTGATATTATTCAATCTGACTTTGTGTTATAGCCCCTGACTGCTTGTGCTACATCTCACCTCACTATTAGAGTAACTTGGTTTCTCCTGTGTTTCTTGTTTCCAGAGTAAAACACTTTGTAATTTTCTGATTGAGAATGTCCTAATCCTGTCCACTTTAGTTCACTCACTCCCAAGATTACAATGTTTACAACATTCAATTTTTCATTTTACAATTTTGACTTTACCTTGATTCATAATTTGCACGTTCCATGTTCCTATTATATGCAATAAACCAGGGGTCATTTCCTAGAAAAAGAGCTAGGGGGACTCATTAGCATAACTCATTAGCATATGCCACACCCCCTGACATCACCGGAAGTGTGTCATAAGGCCACACCCCCTGACATCACCGGAAGTGTGTCATTAGGCCACACACCCTGACATCACCGGAAGTGGGTCATGAGGCCACACCCACCACTCAGTTAGTCTTAGTTTTAAAGGTGCTATTTGTTAGTCTTAAAGGTGCTATTTGAACTCTTGGACTATTTTGCAGCAACAAGCTAACACAGCTAATTCCTCTGAATCTAAACCCACTACTCAGGCTCCACCCCCAAAATCTCCAAGGTATTGCCAACTCAGAGCTGGCGAGCCTATCTGATGGCACATGTGGGGG
>NW_015161999.1:53421-66056 GCF_001447785.1 Gekko japonicus | reverse complement strand
GCAGGGTGCGTGGGGGGGGGATGCACAAGCCCTGCAACTCACACATTTTTGTCTCGGCTGCTAGGGAAGGAGGGCTCCAGAAGATCAAACTTAATTTATGCAGCAGCCCAGTCGCCCGCTCACAACTTTCATGCCAGCAGTTCACAAAGTAGGATTTTTGCTCACCGGACTCCACCGCTTAGAGGGAGCGCTGGGAAGCAGAGGGTGGCCGGAAGCAGGGGGCGGGGCTTCCTATACCCCGCCCCCCGCAGCTCACCCAGGGGGATGGCGTCCCCTCACGTCCCCCCCCCCGAAATGACCCCTGCAATAAACTGCTTTGGGCTTTCCTTTCATGTCAACAACTGAGCATCATTCAGAACAGCACTACTGCTGGGAACTAGTACATTGCACTGGTTCTGCTGAGCTTGCAACCCTGTCTCCCCTTGTTTGGAGTGTGATTCTGTGCTTCACATCAGTCCTGTTGAGCTGGCATTGCCAGAATGGCAATGGGTTCTGCTGGGCACTAGTACATTGCACTGGTTCTGCTGGGCTTGCACCTCCCCCCCACTTGGATTGTGATTCTGCGCTTGACATCAGTACTGTTGAGCTGGCATTGCCACAATGGCACTGGGTGTTGCTGTGTACTGTACATTGCACTGGTTCTGTTGGGCTTCCAACTCCCAAAAAATGGCCTGGGAAGAGTGCAGCAGTGCAGCTCACAACGGCGTGGATCACGGCACGGTGGTGGTGCGGCCCAGGAGCTTTGAACCAGCAGTGAGGTGATTGTGGAGGCGGCGGTGGCTGGCGATTGCTCAGAGCGGGTTGCAGCTGCGGCAACAGTTTGTGGTGGTGGTGGTGTTCCTCTTAACAGGGTGGTGGCCCACCTTTTTGTAAAAAAACCCAAAACCCAAACACACGAAGGGACAAAAACTAAGCCTTTTCCTGTTTAGCCTGGAAGTTCAATTGAGGGCCTGGGGAGGGACCTTGAGGTCTGGATTTGGCAGTTGGTGAGGCTGCTGGGGCTTTAGTGCTGCCCTATTCCCCTTCAGTTATCACTCCCTCCCTTGCTGGGAGGGCAAAAAAAAAACCCTTAGCATTTTGTCAGGGCTGGGCAGAGATTAAATGGTTGAGGAGGTTTTGGGCAGCTGTTGCCCCCTGTTGGCTATTGGGTGCAAACGATTGCTCTTGGTTAGGGTGGCAGTTAGTTGGGTAGACATCTTGGTGAGGTCAGATAGTGGTGGCCTTTTTGGTGGTGCCATCTAGAGGTGGCCATCTTGGGGTGGTCTTTTCTGGGTGGCCATTTTAATAACAATTTCTGAGGTGGCTGATTTGGAGCAGTGTGGGCCCTTATCACTGATATTACCATGGCACCCAAAAAGTGGCAAGGCCGTTCCAAGGGCAAGCAGCCAGCACCAAGAAAGCCTTCTCAGAAGCCTCTAAAGCGGCTTGCTCTTCTGGCTTCTTCTGACGAGGACGAGCAGGACGCTGTTAATGCAGCCATCCTTGAGAGGCTGGCAGCCTGTGAGAGGCGGCAAGGCGAGCATCCTCCTATGCGAGCTGTGGCTAAATCTCTGTCTAAACAATCTTTTCAGGCTCGGGTGTTGGCACACTTAGCTCTTCTCGAGGACAGACAGGGCAAAGTGGCATCAACATTGTGGCAGCTGGTGCAGAGGCAGTGTGCAGATGACAAACAGGAGAGCCAGATCATAGAGGAGCTCCAGGTGGAGCTTTATAAAGGCTCACCAGGGAGTGAAGGTAAAGTGGAAAACACCAGCCAAGGCGGAACATACTGGCCTTGGGGCCCAGGCACTCAAGGCACCCAGGATATCCTGTACACACTGCACAAGGCAGTTTTGGGCATTCAATGCCGGGCGGATGGTCACCCTATGCTGGGTGGGGAAGTGTGGCCCTGCTGCCTCTTCAGGGTGTTTGGTCAGGGTGGGGTTACCCACATCCAGGTCCTGGTTTTGGAAATCTGGGGGGTTCTGGTTATGACTCGGTTCCAGCAGGTGCCATTCCCTTTGGGGACTTGGCCTTTCTACTTGGAGACCACCTCTCCATTGCCACCAGGGAGAAAATCCTTAAAGGAGAGTATGTGGATGTCTTTAAGCTGTTATACAGGGAATTGGAGGAAAAAGATAAGGAGGACCTGGATGAGCGGGAGAAGGAATGCCTGAAGAGGCGCGTGGTAGATAGGACCTGGGCAAGTTGGTACCCAGGATTTTTAATTTATGTGGCAGTGATAGTGCAGCACCAGCCATGGAGGGCTTCAGCGATGCTCCAGTATATGGACATCATTTATAAAGGTTACACTGATTTTCTGAGCCCTGCATGGCTGCAGTATGATGAGGAGTTTAGGATGAGGGCAGCCATGAATCCGGCATTGCGATGGGACCAGATTCAACTGCATTTGTGGCTTTAGATCATGTCTCCTGATCGTCGATTTGGCAATGAGAGATCAGATAGTGGCCTCTCTGTCCGTAAGTCACAAGGTCAGGTAGGTACCCGTGCCCAGGTGGAGCAGGTGGTTCATTGACACTTGCTTTGCTGGGAGTTCACCTCCCATAGGACATGTAGCCGCAAGTCCTGCTCCTTTAGGCATGAATGTCCTTTGTGCGCAGGGCCCCATGCCCTTTCAGGCTGCCCCAAAGCAAAGGGTAGGTCAGGAGGTAAGGAAGGTATGTGTTCTGGAGGAGGTGGCGGTTACAACCAATGCTCCCTCTAAGCTGCGGAGTCTTGTGAGCAAAAATTCTACTTTGTGAGCTACTGGCATTAAAGTTGTGAGCGAGCAATTGGGCTGCTGCATAAGTTAGTTTGCTCTGGAGCCATCCTTCCCAAGCGAAGACAAAAATGTGTGAGCCGGAGGCTAAAAAACTGTGAGCTAGCTCACACTAACTCAGCTTAGAGGGAACACTGGTTACAACCCCCCTCCTGACAAAGGATCTAAGCCAGATTAAAGTGGTGGTGCTTGAGCATTGGTTGTGGGATTACCCCAACCAAGAGGATGGTGTTTACCTTCTGGAAGGTTTCACTCTAGGGTTTAGGATACCTTACCAAGGGGGGGAGGTCGTATAGTGCTCCTAACCTGAAATTAGTTAAGGGTATGGAGCACACAGTTAGGGGGAAAATTGATAAGAAGTGTAGGGAGAGCAGAGTACTTGGCCCATTCGCTTCCCCACCAGTTACCAATTTGAGGGTTTTCCTGTTGGGTGTTGTGCCAAAAAAGGCGCCTGGCGAGTATCACCTCATTCACCACCTGTCCTATCCCCATGGGGAGTCGGTGAATGATGCAATACCTGAGAAATTATGTTCAGTTAGGTATACCTCGTTTGACCAGGCTATGCAGAAAGTATGCCGTTGTGGGCAGGGTGCAGAATTGGCAAAATACGACATTAAGTCGGCCTTCCGACTTAAGGCCAGGAGGGCACCCATCGATTCTCAGCTGGGCCTTAGCGAGTGGGCTGTCATCGAATGGTTGGGAAGGAGGGGTATGAGATGGCCTGAGCTCCTTCCCCTGTTATTCGAAGAAAGGCGGGGGCCTCTTCCACACGTTTTGGTTGTGCACCTATGGGGTAATGACCTGGGTCTGATGAAGGGCATGGCCCTTGTGTTACAAACTATGGCAGACCTTGTGAGGATAAGAGCAAGGTGGCCAGGTGTGCAGATAGTCTGGTCAGCTATTCTGCCCCACCAGAAGTGGCGTAACTTGGGGGACCCCCTCTGCATTGACTGTGTTAGGCGTAAAGCTAACAGGGGGATGAGGAAGGCCATGGAGGGTGGTCTAAGGCACTTTTTGCCGCACTCCAACATACAGGTCAAGTTCCAGGACCTGTATAGGGCTGATGGGGTGCACTTGTCAGACAAGGGGAACGGGTTCTTTTTGCAGGACTTGCGGCAGGGGATTAGCTCAGCCTTGGCCTTTTAGTGGGAACAAAGACCAAAGCAGAGGCTTGGTCTTAGGTGGCGACCAGTTTGCTGGGCTGCTGGTCGCGGGCCAGCTCAATGGCTCAAGACTGGAGCTGGGTGACCCACCCGAGGAAAGGGCAAGGAGGTTGGTCAGGGGAATGACACCTGCCTTGCCTGTTCCGTGCTTGCTTAGCTGGTCCCTCGCAATGTTATGTTAAATAGTTAATAAAGTGGCCCTTGTTTACTCCAAACTGTTGTCTGTCTCATTATTCCATATTGGAGGCAATTATTCTCTTCAAATAATGTAAACCACTCAGTACAAGAAAACAGTTCAAAGTAATCCAAAATAGACATGCTTCAGATAAAGGTTTCCAACCCTCTGCTGCTTGGGTCCATTGTGGAGCTGGCATTTCCACAATGGCACTGGGTTCTGCTGGGCACGCTATGATTGCACTGGTTCTGCTGGGCTTGCAAAAAGCCCCCCCTTCAGTTTCAACAGCAGAGATTCTTTAGTTTGACCTTAGTCCTGTTGCGTTTGCCCTGGTTCTGCTGGGCTTGCAAAATGCCCCCCACCTTCAGTTTCTACTGCAGAGATTTTCTGTTCTGCTGGGCTTCTATTGCCCTTGCTTTTTTTGCTATATTTTCCTCCATTGGAAACAATGGGGATGGGGCACCTTCCTTGGTGGCCCATAGAATTGGACCCCCTGGCCTCTACTTCAACAAACAGCCCCTCAGATATCCCAGGATAGATTCCCCATTGAGTATAATGATCCCCATAAGGTATAATGGAGCTGGGAAAATTCCGGATTCCTGAAAAATCCTGAATCCAAATACCATACCAATATTGGAATTTGGAAATATTGGGAAATACTGATATTTTCCAGGTCCAATATACCCTAACTGGAAAAGAAACTGATTTATTTATTTATTTTGCACACCCCTACTCCCAGCATACTTGGATTCCAATCCTGCCACTTTCTGCCAAGCAGTGTGGATAGAGTGGGGGGTATGGAGCCCAAGATGGAGTCATTAGTGTGTGTAGATATGTAATGTATATAACCTATCCTGCTGCTCCAAAACCACTACCCAGATGCATTGCACTTGTTTGGAATCTTAATTTCATGCATGGACTTTTGGCAACATGAGATTTCTTTCTGAAGACATTTCTGTCTCAGATAGCATTCCATTCAGCTGCAGGCCTGACAGTTGATATTTGTAACTGGTCCTCTGCCTCCCAAATCCCCCCTAAGGCTCCACCAGGCCTACCAATGCACTGTTCCTGTTAGCTCTTTCCTGCTGTCACCGAGCAGTCTGCACCAGGGCAATTACCAAAACAAATCAATCTTCTCTTGACAGTTCATTTACACTGAATTAATTTGGAATTAGGAGCCATTATTGCAATTGGCAGCTTCCAGTATTCCCAAAACAACACAGCATCTATGGGGAAAACAGCTCCATATCACCCTATCTGAATTTAAAAGGACAGTTCATACTAATTGAGATATTAAGTTGAAAGGTGTTTATATAAATAAAAAATGAATTCTATTTATCACTTCTGTGAAATTAGCAACAACACGCGGTCTGACCTCTTTCAGAGAACTAATCTATCTACAGCACAGTTAAGAATTATCTGTTGGATTCTTTTTTGTTCTAGTCAGTTGCATCTGGCAACCTGTTCCTAAACATATTTAGTGGAGAGTAAATCTTATTAATTTCAGTGGACCTTTTTCATGTAACTGTTAGAAGCCTATCCTGAAACAATGATCATATCTTTGCAACTAAAACAGGCCAGGTAACCTTTGCAAAAATGGAGATGAACATAGACTGATGTGCATTCTTTCATCACAGAAGTTCATTCCAGGTTGTTATGGATGGGGGTGCCATTGCCCCAGCCTTTTCTAAAAATCCAATGTGACACAAAACTGTGATTGGTTTGGACATTATTTGCCCAGCCTATGGGGATGGAGTGCTAGGGAAAAATATAAGGAGCTTCCTGCCTCCACATCACAGGCATTCCTCACATGCTGTTGGCCATTCATCCTCCATAGGGGTGGCATGGGATAAGCTGCTCACTTAGTAGCTGAACAGGAATTTTTTTGGGGTTCACAATGGCCCATTATGCACAAACATCTTACTGCAGATTTTCAGAGCAGTAAGCCTTTAATCTTGACCTCGGATTCTGTGCCTTACACAATATTCTTTTTCCTTTGGTGTATTTATTCTGCAACTACAATTTTAAAAACACACTCTTCTAAATCAGGGTGGAACATCATTTGTGACGTGTAGGGGGTACTGTCCAAAGTTGGGTTTTTAAAAAAAATATGCAATTGCCCTATTGCAGCTGTGCAGTGGCATCCAGGAAGCACCTTTCATTTAAATCCTCATGATTCAGGTTTTGTAGATGCATTTAAGCATAAGTTCATTGAATGAGAGGGAACAGAAAGGAACACAGGCAAAGAGGGAAAAGCCACTGCTGAAACTGACCAAACTTTTTCTGAAACTGACAAGTAGCCGTGAAGCCCCGTTTTCCATATTGCTGAACGATAGGGGATTCTCTGCTGTATTATTGGCCACTGTGAAAGGAAAGAGTCACACAATCTCATAATATGGGGAAACATGTTGAGTGTACAGAATGCATGGTAGAACTCACTGACGTTGCAAGCTGTGTGTTGTGTCCGCTGACCGCCACCAGGGGCCAGCAAACACTCCAGAGCTTGACTCTGGAGGAACAATGGGGACTAGGCTCTGGTCTCTCCACTGGGGGACCAATGGGACCGTGGCGGGAGATTTAAACCCACCAACGGGACCTAGGGATGTGTCCCCAGAGGTGTATATAGTTGGCCAGCCGGCCGTTTGTCTTTGTCTTTGTTGTGTACCAGTAAACCATGCTGAGCACCACATCGGTCTCAGTGGTTTCAACACGGGTTCAACCCACTACACAATACTGTGACCATTGGCAATGTGTGTGCATGTGTGCATGCACCTGTGCACAGTCAGGTGCAACTCAACTATGCTTTGCACAGGGCTGCAATTTGTATGGAGGAGGCATCCTTAGGCAGAAGTGCTGGAGAGCTTTTTAGTCTTGTGCCACTAAATTGAAAAAATGGGGGGAGGATTTTTGCCAATGCCCTAGTGCAGCTGCATAGTAATGAATAATTTCCTACCCTTTCTTTAAAATTTGTGTGGTTTTCTGTTTGTGATTCTCTAATCAGATTCTGCACATTGGTTGTGATTGTGGCAGTTTTTAAAAAACCTGTCCTGTGAGGATTGCACTCTTCCTCCAAATGGATCGATCCCAAGTGATTCTTAAGTTTGGCAGTTTGCAGAAGGTCCATGTGGATCAGCCACATTTTAACGTTAGGCTTCCAGAGACTGCCAAAATGCCCCCCCCTCACTAAAGCATTAAAGGGAAAAATGTTTTCAAAGCTTTAGGCTTCCCATCCCAGTATCTCTCTCTTTATATCTCATATCAATTTCATTCTGCACTGATGATCCTTTCCTTTATTTTGTTTGCATGCAGCACTGAAATCACCCCCCCCATTTTTTTGCACTGTGGATGCTGCTGTTTGCCTCCTCTCCAATTCCCCTTTCAAGTCAATACCAGCAGGGAACTAAAACTTGCACAGCTCCTTATAAACTTCCCCTCATCATTTATTTTTTTTTAAATTCAGCCATCCAAGACTAGCAATAATCTCATATCGCTAAACATGCCAGTTATGGGGGGAGGGGAATTTAAACAAGGGAAAATTGAGTTTGTACACCAATGAATGGGGGAGGATGATGGAAGGTGCAGAGTGGATGGAATGATCTTGATGTGGTGAGGAGTGACCTTTGAGGGGCAGCAAAAGGGTGAGGAGAAATCCAAGGGAATCTGTACACTTTTGAATTACCTTTGGCTTGGAAGTGAAATAAAGGAAAAAATCAGCACAAATGCACTCTCAGAAAACCCAGAGACAGCAAACTAAGTGCTGAATGGAGGAATATCAATGCAGAATGACAAAGGAAACCTGAGGGACATGCATGGTGAAAGAGAGGGAAAACACCTGTGCATAATAGGCCTATGGCTTGCCTTTCAAGGTTCATTTTTACACCCACATTATGTTGCCACTGGAAGTTTTGGGTTTCATAACTACACCTGGTCATTTGACTGATTAGGCTGTAACTAATTTATCAGGAATAGGGCAGGTTGCTCATGATAGGTTGGGAGAATTGGCAGCTACCCCTAGGCATCATGCTATCATGAAGGACCATTTCCTGAACAGCCCATCAATCATCATATGGCAGGGTGGTTTGGGGGAAGGAATGCCCTGGGTGCTGAGCAGCATCAACCAAAACCTTACATGTCATACATCTTGGGACAGGAGGCGATGAAGTTCAGCACTTCTTGGCACAATTCATGTGCACGTAAGGATAAGAAAAAACAGAATTTGTTTGCTGGCTAAGTTTGGAGCCAAGTTGGTATTGCTCAAAATGAAGGTAGTTATGAATGGCTGCCAAGTGCAGCCTGCTCACTTAAATTACACTTAGCATGTGACATTGATCAGCCATTTAATAAATTAGTTTAGCTCAAGTATTGTTGTTTTGTGCCAAATAGGGAGGTGATGCCTGGGACAATATAGAGCCAAAATCATAACATGTAACTCTTGTATGTTCCAGAGGCCTGAAAATTAGGACATCTGTTCTTTAGTTGCTTTCCTACTTGCAGTGACAGGAACAAAGCTGGAAGTTTACTTCTGATTAGCTTCAGAATCAGGCGTGAAGTCTCCTTTATGAAACAAAGCCATTTATTATAGTTCAGACACAAGGCTACATGATTATTCTAAGTATCTGATTAGCCCACTTCAATCTTGAATGCATTCCCGTATTTATAAAGCGGATCCAAAACTGAAGAACCTTAAGAGTTACTTGATGCATGGTAGCCCTACACATGGAATTTATATATAGTGGAGTGATGCCTTTTGCCCTGTACAGCTTCCATCATAAATTGACAGTACCACACAAGGGTTCCCTTTGGTCTAGGTTTTCAAACTGTGGGGCATGTTCTCCTTGCAGGATTCCTGGAGAGGGAGCAATGCTCCAGGAAAAGAGAGGACAGGCAGAATCTTCTCTCCTATCACCTCCTTTTTCAGTACTCTCTCACCCCACTCTGAGTTGGGAAGGAATCCAGGAAAAGCTGTTGCTTTCTGCTTGTGATTTTTTTCCTGTGGTTCCTTTAAGGAGGGATCAAAGATGTCCTGTGATGTTCCACTTCTAATGGGATATTCATATGGTGTAAGGCTGCCAGTTCCTCCCTGGCCACCAGCAGTGGATGGGGTTGCCAGCTTCAGGTTGGGAAACTCCTAGAGATTTGGGAGTGGGGCCCGGGGAGGACAGGGACCTCAGTGGGGTACAATGCCATGGAGGCTACCCTCCAAATCCCTTTTCTCCAGGGAAATTGATTTCGGTAGTCTGGAGGTGAGCTGTAATTCCAGGAGATCCCTAGGTCCCACCTGGAGGCCAGCATCCCTAGGGTGGGGCCTTGAGTTCTCCTGACACTACTGATTTCCAGACTACAGAAATCAGTTCCATGGAAGAAATGGCAGCTTCGGAGGGTAGACTCTATATGGAATTACATCCACACTGAGCTTTCTCCCCTTCCCAAAACTTTCCCTCCATAAGCTCCACCCCTAAATCTCCAGGAATTACTCAAGTTGTAGTTGGCAACCCTATTATTCCAATTAGTACTCCACTCATCAGCTCCTGGCACACATACCAGAATCTCACTAACATAACACAGAGTTTGTGCCTGAATTAGGGAAACTCAGCTGGTAGAATAAGTTTAAATGGGGGAGAGGATGCCCAATACACAGCCCTTAATGGAAGCAGTAGGAAAAGGGACAACTTAAATATCTGCCAGTCAATGAAAAGAGGTCCCCATTCCTTTCACCTTGCATAAGCCCCAAAACTGTAGTGCCAGTTTGATTGTTCCGTGCACCTCCAGGATTCCTTCCAGTATGGGGCCTGAACAGCTGAGGCCACAGCCCATCAAAGTCTTTTTTCTGTAAGAAATTAATTATTCTTAAATTTTACTTTTGTGCCTGTCCTAGCCTTGCATAAAATCCTACCATAGCAGGCTTCCACACAGCTCCCCACACAAACTCAGCAGCAAATTTCTGTGGCTTACTCAGATTTGTTCTACTGCTTTTATCATGCAAAATAAATATGCCTTGGCTCCCTTCAAATGTATAGTTTAGTGCTGTGACGTACTTAATTTTGACTGGAATTTATATATATTATATAGACATTTATACATATAGAAAGATGTCAACATTAAGGTGGAATAGCTGTAGCCCAGCAAGACCCCTTGGGTTTCTGAGCCCCCTCAAGAAGAAGGTCAGAGCCTTCCCCCTTTATCTTTGTTTTCAGGTCCTTTTCCCTTGATTCAGTATTTCTGGTTATTATTATTCTCCACCAGTTAATGACATAACTACTGTGTATATTTGTTCAATGTTGGTTATGCGCCAGAATGCTATTTCTAATTCCTGCTACACAGCTGCTGAGGGTCAAAGCAAATGAGATGTAAGATACATAACTGGATCTCAAACACATTTTTAATTTGTTGTCGAAGGCTTTTTAAATTCCTAAATAAAAGCCTTGTCTCTGTATCATTTTCCTGGCCTCAAATGCCCCAATTCCCTAAAGCTACTATTTGCCCTGGTAGGGAAAACATACAGACAACAAGCAACCTGTGTATTTCCTCCAATGGAAAAAGAGCAGCACCCGGGAAAATGGTTCACAGTCAGGAGGAAATAATTTTTGAAAATCTGTCTCTATACTATAGTGGAATTAGATCCCCTGGGTGCTGCAATTTAGCAAGGAAAAAAAGACAAAATGCAATTACAAATCTTCTGTCATTTCTTCTAGTTTGGCCTCGGTGGAAGGCTTTTGGTGGGTCACTATCAGTTCACATTTCCTCATCAAAGGTATACAAAAATTGGATTTATCTCAAAAGGCTGTGAGAACAAACATGATAAAGAATGTTAGCCTTAGAGAGACTGGATGGAATCCTAGCCAAATATTTCATGAATAAACTTCCTTCCCTTGAAGTATATTGATTTGGTAGGTTAAGCTAAACATTGTAGACTAAGTTCAGGAAGAAGTGCAATACAAGCACTCTGGCCATTGGTAATCTGGGTGATGGTAGACCTGTTCTCTAAGCAAACCCATTTCATCCCATTCAAACAACTGCCTAGTGCAAAGACCCTTGCCAAGATATTTATGCAGCATGTGGTGAAATTGCACTCAATGCCTACCAAAATAATTTCGGACTGCGAAAGTCAGTTTGTTGCTACGTTTTGGAAGGAATTTATGCAGGTACTGGGCATTGAATACGGCCTCAGCAGAGCCTACCATCCAGAGACTGACAGCCAGACCGAGTGTGTTAATCAGGTGGTAGAACAGTTCTTCAGATGCTTTACTAACTCGCAACAGGATGACTGGGCTGAATTACTGCTGTATGTGGAATACAGTTACAACAATACCACACATTCATCCACGGGGGTATCTCCTTTCAAAGCAGTGTATGGGTATGAGGGAGCCCCTTTGCCCACAGTGGGGACCCCCAACCTCCCTCCGGGGGACCTGAAAGCTTGGTGGCAAGGCCTCAGGGAACATTGGCCTGCTATCCAAAAGATTCTTGACAAAGTCAAAGCGGATTATAAAACCCAGGCCAACAAGGGGAGGACCCCTGGGTGGGACATCCAACCTGATGACTCTGTGTATTTGTCCACAAAGAACTTGAAAGGACTCCAACCCAGCAAGAAGCTGGGCTGGAAATATGTGGGACCCTTTTAAGTGTTAAGGATAATTAATGATGTGACTCCATCTTGGTGGGGACTTCTTCCACTGTAGTAGTTGGAACGCCCTTGCCTTCCTCATCGCTCATCTTGAGGTACAGGGTCAGGGCTGATGTAGTCTTTACACTCTGTCAGAGTCTTACAACAAACAGGCTCAACAACATTCCTTCCAGCAGGATCAAGTTTATTGAGTTCAGTAGTAGCAGGTCATCTGTGTGTACAGTTTCTGTGTAAAGGCTAACCCCACCAGCAGGAAGGGGGAAGATATACTGCATTTTTTAAATATAATCTTATTGATTTTATATACTACTCAATTACAGGAACAGGGAGTGGGTAATCACTATGACTAAAAAGGTGAAGCTACAAAATTAAGAAGGGAGCCTTCTTTCCTTCCTTTTGTTTTCTTTCTCTCTTTCACTCCTCTCTCCCCATCTTTTTTCTACCTCTCCCATCCTTCCTTTCTCTTTCTCTCTTTGTGTTTCTCTTTCTCTTTCTGTCTTTCTCTCTTTCTTTTTCTTACTTTGTCTTCTCTCTCTCTATTCTGCCTTTGTCTCCATCTTTCTGTTTCTTTCTTTCTTTCTTTCTTTCTTTCTTTCTTTCTTTCTTTCTTTCTTTCTTTCTTTCTTTCTTTCTATCTATCTCTCTTTCTGTCTTTCTCAGTCCATTTTTTTTCTTTTGGTGTATAATGCCTTCAGCTCACACACACAATGCCGCTTCTCTCACCTCTTCCATATGATTCTTTAAAGTCCATCTTTTCTATGAATTGTTTGGAACAACTGCCTAATCCCCATTTTCTGCTGAAATTGACCATTACTACTTAAGACTAAACTGCATATTTTTCCTTCCTTCCTTCCTTCCTTCCTTCCTTCCTTCCTTCCTTCCTTCCTTCCTTCCTTCCTTCCTTCCTTCCTTCCT
>NW_015161999.1:51556-52935 GCF_001447785.1 Gekko japonicus | reverse complement strand
AGGAATGCCAATTGCATGGGCTCCACTGAAATACATTGCAGCACAAAAAAAGTTGCAAAGAATATGTGGAATGGTTTATCCATTAAGGTCTTTGGGCTACTCTGGGACTGGAATGATAGCCCCCAGAATGGAATTACGGTGAAGGAGGAGGAGGAGGAGGAGATTGAATTTATACCCCACCCTCCACTTGGAATCTCAGAGTGGCTTACAAACTCCTTTCCCTTCCCCTCCCCACAACAGACACCCTGTGAGGTAGGTGGGGCTTAGAGAGCTCTGACAAAAACTGCTCTTTTTCAAAAACACCTCTGACAGAACTATGGCTTGCCCAAGGTAATCCAGCAGCTGTGAGTGGAGGAGTGGGGAATCAAACCTGGTTCTCCCAGATTAGAGTCCATGTGCTTAAGCACTACACCAAACTGGCTGGAGAATCTGTGCTCTGGTACTGGAATGACAGTCCCCAGAGTGGAATGATGATCCCTAGCAATGGAATATGTGCTGTGGGACTGAAATGACAGGTCACAGAGTGGAATGACAGCTCCTGGGAATAGGCTCAGTGCTCTGGGACTTGTACTCACTTGTAGAATATGAGTTTGAAGTGAGAAGAAGATTGCTGCCACTCTGAACACTGTACATTGCTCGGAAATTGAGTGCACAGCAACTGTTTGGTATTCTGGCTCAGAGACTTCAGCCATGCATTTACCAAATGAAGGCATCTGTGATGCCATGATTTAGTAAATTTCAGTACAAAGTCATCAATATGAATAAGGCAGAAACAATGTTCCCCTACAGGCTTTTCTGTGTTGCCCTCCTTACTTTTAAATTTGTGACCATTTGTTTGTCTTATGCACATGGTATGTATATTTGCAGATCTTAAAGTGACTATTCTAAAAGTGAATTTAAATAAAAGACACCGCAGGAGACCGCTGAGATACCACTATAACCACTGGCCAACTCCCATCTTTTCCTGGGTTTAGCCCAGCCCAGGAGCATGGCTAGGGGGATTCCCAAGGGTTCCCAGCCCCCTCTAAATTTCTGGGGAGCCTTTTCCTAAATCCCACATGGCCCCATCTCCATAGATAGTGACAATGGCCTGTGATGTCACTGGCTCCTCCCTATGATATCACTGGGCCTTGGTTCTTTTAAGGACCTAGTATAACAATTCCTCTGGCCCAGGCCTACCCCACCCCCCCGGAAAATTGGAAGGTCAACGCCCCTGGAGATGGATATCACGGCCTGGAAAGCCTGGTACATGTGTCCCCCAGTGTGACAGTTCTGAATTGTACATAATGTCTGGTTCATCTAGAAATACAGCCTGTGAAATGGTCCCCCAAAATACTTCCATGTTGGTTCCTAACAACTAACTAGTCTTAGGTGAGAGG
>NW_015161999.1:7874-51498 GCF_001447785.1 Gekko japonicus | reverse complement strand
ATAAAAAGAGTGAACCTACTTTTGTTGTATTCTGAACCATGCTGGCAGAGTAAGAAAGAAAGGCTGAACCTCACTGCCTTATCACTGCCAGCTCAAAGTATCTAGAATTAGGCTTTGGACTATATCTAGATACTCTTTTGCTTTATTTCCTATTTTGCCTCTGGAATTTGTTGATTCTATTTGAATCCCTGATTAGATTTGTACCTGTTCCGACTTCTTCACCTCCATGTTGTATTTAAATAAGCTTATTATCTTTTCCACTTGAAATAAGAATGCCTGTATTCAAATGAGTGATCAGCTCATAGTTTATTAGTGATTTCAGCAAGTAGAAAGAAGACTAAAATCCCTGACCAAAGCCATACAAAATGCATACAAAATGCATACAAAAGGTTACACCAAATATACACCCACTCCCACGATAGGCTATTTACACTTCCTTGTTATCCCATTGGTTTACTCTAGGATCCCAGTCTCCCTACTGGTCTATTCTAGGATCCCTGTCTTCCTATTGGTCCATTCTAGGATCCTAGTCAGCTATTGTTATGGATCCTCAAGCTTTGTCCGAATTAAGCATCAGCTGAAGTATGGTCTAGGCTCGATACATTACAATCTGCAAATTAAGCCAGTTGCCTATCAGGTGGAGGGAAGGGTAAGCTGATTGTCAGGGCTAGCTTATTGGAGTATATCTTTCCCATTTTTAAATAGGTATGTTGGCTGCCAGTTAATTTTTAAGTTCAAGTCAAAGTGCTCCCTCGTAGCTCTGATGTGAGTGCCCCGAAAACGTGCTGAAGGGGGGGTCTGAGTTGATCTTGGACCCCCCCAGACCCCTTGAAGGGAGTCATAGAATCATAGAATCATAGAACATTAGAGTTGGTAGGGACCTTGCAGGCTATCTAGTCCAACCCCCTGCACTCTGCAGGAGCATAGCTGAAAGATAGCCCTACATACCTACAACATACCCGAAAGATGGTCATCCAGCCTCCGCTTGAAAACGTCCAGAAAAGGAGCATCCACCACATCCCGAGGCAGACTGTTCCACTGCTCAACCACTCTTACAGTTAGGAAGTTTCTCCTGATATTTAGCCGGTAATGACTCCTTTGTAATTTCCACCCATTAGATCTAGTCTTGCAATCCGGAGCAAGAGAGAATAGATCTGCTCCATCTTCTTCATGACAACCCTTCAAATACTTGAAGACTGCAATCATGTCCCCTCTAAGCCTTCTCTTTCCCAGGCTAAACATACCCAACTCTTTCAGCCTTTCCTCATAAGACTTGAATCCCAACCCTCTCACCATCCTGGTTGCCCTCTTCTGGACACGCTCGAGCTTGTCAACATCCTTCCTAAAATGTGGTGCCCGAAACTGGACACAGTACTCCAGGTGAGGCCTGACCATAGCAGAATAGAGCGGAACTACCACCTCTCTTGATCTGGACACAATGCTTCTGTTAATGCATTCTAAGACTGCATTAGCTTTCTTCAAAGCCACATCGCACTGCAGGCTCATGTTTATCTTGTGATCAACCAGAACACCTAGATCCTTTTCACATGTGCTGCTGTCAAGCCAAGTCCCTCCCATTCTATATCTGTGCCTTTGATTTTTTCTACCTAAGTGTACTTCTCTCTATTGAAATTAATTTTATTTGTCTCAGCCCACTGTTACAGCCTATCTAGATCATTTTGAATCCTGACTCTGTCTTCTTCAGAATTAGCAATCCCACCTAGCTTCGTGTCATCTGCAAATTTGATAAGCATCCCCTCTATGTCTTCCTCCAGGTCATTTATAAAAACATTGAACAACACCGGGCCTGGGACCGAGCCCTGCGGCACTCGACTCGAGACTTCCCTCCATGTAGATGCAGAGCCATTTACGAGCACTCGTTGGGTATGATTTTTCAACCAACCATGAATCCATCCAACGTTTGCACCATCCAACCCACACTTAACTAGCTTATCCTCAAGGATATAATGAGAAACTTTGTCAAATGCTTTACTGAAATCTAGATGCACAATAGCCAAAGAGACTGTGATTGTTTGCCTGACACTTTCATATTATTAACTCTCATATTTTGCTTTAAAGATAATAGAGATGTATCAACAATCTTATATCACTGCAACATGGATCCTTGTTATTCTTTATTTTAGGTTCTTCCCTTCCCCTGACCCTGTAGGATTGTAGTCTAGAAAATAAATGGTTCGCTCCTGCTTGATGTCGAACTGTAAAACAAAAGGGCAACAATGACAGATACCACCGGAGGATCCTTGGATTGGAATCTTTCATCCTGGCTAGCCACAGGAGGGGGGCATGATCTACCACTAGTTGAAATGTATTATTAGCCAGATAATATTGTAAGGCCCCCACAGCCCATTTGACAGCCAGGGCCTCTTTTTCCATGGTAGAGTATTTGCACTCTGGCAGCTGGAGTTTTCTGCTGATGAAAAGAATGGGTTGTTCCTTGCCATCAACCTCTTGAGCCAGCATCGCCCCGAGCCCTGTGCCGGAAGCGTCAGTATGGAGTATGAAGGGCCTCTGGAAATCTGGATTCCAGAGCACAGGATCCTGTGAGAGACAGGTGCGCAGCGTCTCGAAGGCCGCCTCTTCTGCTGTACCCCAGATGAGTTGGTTCGGGCAGGGCTTCTGCAAGCAGTCAGTGAGCAGGCTTGCCAAGGAGGCGAACCCAGAGATGAATTGGCTATAGTAAACGATGAACCCCAAGAATCGACAGAGTTGTCACTTTGTGTGTGGGCAGGGTTGATTTTCCAGGGTAACAACCTTGTTGGGAAGCAGCTTTATGGTTCCTCTGCTGATGAGATACCCTAGATATTTCAGTTCTTGAAAGCCTAACCGGCTTTTATGGGGGTTGGTGGTTAAACTGGTTCTCAAAGAGCTCGAAATACTTGTCTGAGATGGGACAAGTGGGTGTCCCAGTCTGGGCTGCAGACAATTATGTCATCAATATGTGCTTGGGTGAACTCCCGGCACTGCGATAGGGCTCGATCCACCAGCCATTAAAACATTGTAGCGGTGCCGTGGAGACCAAAGGGCTTTCTTTTAAACTGGAACAACCCTTGTGGGGTGGCAATGGCTGTCTTTTTGTGGTCTGGGGTGGGTGGACAGGCACCTGCCAGTACCCCTTCATGAGGTCAAGTGCCGACAAGTATCTAGCCATACCTAGCTGGTCAGTTAACAGGTCCACCCGAGGCATGGGGTAGGCATTGAACTGGGCCAATTTATTTACCTCTCGGTAATCAACGCAGAAACGTATGCTGTTGTCGGGCTTCTTTAGGTGCTTCAGGATGGCTCGATGACATCTAGCTGCTCCATCACTTCCACTTCTCGCTGTATCGCCTCTCGCAGCTTTAGCACTACTGGCCACCATGGGGCTCATGCCACCTGGCCGGGGGTCATTGCAATGTGGTAAACCATGAGATGAGTACACCCGGACATTGTGGCGAAGACCCCGGGACAGTCATGTAAGACCTGATGTCCCTGCACCTTGTCACTGCGCCTCAGATGTCATTGGGCCACTTCTACAGCCCGCTTGAAGGCCTTGAGGTAGGCCTCTATCTCATTGTCTGGCCCGAATTTAATGAGGGGATGCCAGGGTCCTCACCCTGGACCGCTCAGTCCTCCAGCCCCGGCATGGGCCGGTCTGGTGAGTACCACCTGCTGGAGTTCCCACACGAAGGTCACCTGTGCCATCTGTTGTTCTAAGAGGTCCCGGAGGAGTTGCGCTTGGTGCTTGGCCAGCTACTGGTCGAACGAAGTGAAGGCCATGTCGTGGTTTGCCTGCATCGTTGTCTGTGGTTGGACCTTCAGAGTCTTGGCTGTCATCAGGCTCTTCGAACCCTTCTGAGAAGGTCAGCTGGCATTCTTCCGGCATTGCTGTGGCTTGTCGCAGGCGAGCGGATGGTAGACAGTAACCCTGGGAGGGCAGTAGCCGGAGTAGTGGCCTACCTAGCGGGTCTGTTGGGCTCGCATTCTCCACCACTGTGTCAAGCTCTGTTTGTGGCCCGGGAGCCAACCCACCCATGGCCGTGGTGTCTGCCCTCCCAATGGGGTCGTCGGCCCTGGGAGCTGGGGGGGGGTTAAAGAAGAGGTTGCGGTGGGGCCTCAGACAGGCAGGGGATGAGGTTAATGTCACTCCGTAAGTCCCTCTGCCAGCGTGCGGAGGACACCTCCCATTCCGTCTCTATCTCTCTGCTAGTCTCGAGTTTGTTCCTTCGCACGCTCCTCTTCCCTGGCCCCTCTGATTCGCCCTCCTTTTATTCACCCACCCTACTCCCAGTGCCGCATGTGCTCCCCGCCCCCTTTCCTCTCAGTCTGGTCTCATCCCCTGTGATAAGCCTGGATGCTTTCTGGCCACCGCCTGGGTCTCCCACCATGCTTGCCCTCAGCCTTCCCCCAGTGGCGTTTGCACTGCTGCTGCCCGGGGTAGAGCTCCAAGGTGTGCATTCCAGGGGCCGTGCTCGGCCAGCATTGCTGCATCCTTCTGGGCCGTCATTGGTCATCTCTCCTGGGGCTTCCTGCGGTGGGTTGCCATGTTGCGGGTCCATCGGCCGCTGTGGTGTCATTGCTGCTTTGCTCCCCTGCTGGTTCCCAGGTTGCACAATTAGTAAATGTGGTCAATTCTTTTTCAAAACCAATTTCAGGAAAATGAATTTTATTAGTAACCCATTCTTGAAAGCTCAATAGGGTGGAAAACCAGTATAGTAGTCCCCATACATACTAAAGGGGGACAAAACAGATACAAAAAACTATCGCCCCATAAGCCTCCATGATACAGCATCCAAACTGTATGGGAAATATCTTTTGCAAAAACTGGAGGACTGGATTGCTGATAATAACATCATATATCCCCAATGGGCAGGATTTAGAAAGGGCCAAGAGACAATTGACCATTGCCATACTCTATCAGCTGGCTCACTCGGCTATAAAAGGTCCAAGTAAAGCCTTATACACTGTGTTTGTTGATTTGGCCACAGCTTTTGATTCAATTGATAGAAACCAACTCTGTGACAAGCTGATGGAAAAAAACATTGATAAAAGACTGTTGTTCCTTATTCATGAGTTACATACAGACACAGGCTCGATGACCAGCAAAACTTGCAAAGGAGTCAAGTGGAGTCTGTGTTAGCCCCTATACTTTTAAAGTTATATATAAATGATAATGTAGCAAGACTAACCGGCCCTGAATTTTTCTCACTTGACATTAGGTCAACAAAAAATTATCAATATTACTGTATGCAGATGATATGGTCCTAGTTTCTCTAACCAGGTTTGGATTAAAGAGGCTTTTGGATAACTTGGGGGACTACTGTACAGAAGAAAAGCTTACCATCAACTACTCAAAAACTAAAGTAGTGGTCTTTCAAAAAAGCTTTAAAAAGTATTATTGGAGTATACAAGGTACTCCAATGGAACACTAAAAATTACAAATATATGGGTCCAATATTCAGTGAAACCTTGAGCTGGAATGCCCATATTGCCTCCTTAAAATCTTCAGCAAATAAGATCATTGGTGTGGTACTGAGATTCTATATAACTAATAGATCCAGCCCTTAAACTTTTTGTCACCAAAGTAATCTCGCATATACTATACGGTATAGAACTTTGGGGGTTGAAAGAACAAATGCTTTCTAGTTTGGAGGTAATCCAAAACCTTTTTAAAGGTGTATCTTGTTACTTCTAAAAGGGACACGAGCAGCCCTATTGAGGGCAGAACTTGGCCTCCCCTCAATTAGGGCTCACGCTCATCTAGCTGTATTAAAATCATGGAAGGAATACTAATTGATGCAAACTGAATCTCTTGGTAAACTTAGCTATTGTTTGTCATTAAGTAAAGATAAAATATGCTCTGATTTTGTTCATAACATTATTTCCTGTTATACAATTCCAGATGATTTACTGTAATCTTTAGGAAACAATCCCGATTTGAAGCAATGGATGTTTAATGGAGATGCCATAATAGATTATTCTTTAATCATTCAGTTAAAATTTGCTCCCTGGTGCAAAGAAATAAAGAAAGCTCATTTAAGAGTTGCATACTTGATAAATATTACCACATACAAGCTTAGATCAGTATTTACAGCATTGTGTTTCCAGACTATGCCACCAGAATTACTCCTGAGATGATACTTAAAAATACCCCAGGAACAGTGTGTTTGTATCTGTAAAACTTCTGTGGAGGATCTCTTTCATTATGTCATGGTCTGCCCATTGTACTGGGAACCGAGATGTAAATTCTTGACTGCAATAATAGATCAATTGCAGAATTTTTCTGACATTGATAAATTAATATTTCTGCTGTCAGACACAGACCCTACAGTTTCCTATAGGGTAGCACTCTTCGCCTTAGCAGCTAGTAAAATCAGGGCCAAGAACATAAAAAAATGAAATTGAACTGTAAAATTGCAATGTAAAATGGCAATGTTTGAGGCTGTGTATGTGTTTTTGGAGATGGGACTGTGGAAGATGACTGGCATGATAAGAATGGAAATGTAAATATGAATTTTTGTCTGTCTCTTTAACATATGCATGTATTGCTAGAGGATCATCATTAGTTTTATAAACTGTCATATTCAAGAAATTAATTTTCAAAAAATCATATTGAGTAGCGAATCTTTTTATGGCTTCACTTGAAAAGAAATATATTTGCAACATGGAAACCAATCCTTTCTATGAGAATTTATTTTATTACAAGTGATTTATTGATGATATCTTCCTTATATTTAATGATACGGATGAGTTTGTTTTGCGGTTAATCAGCAACCATCATTCTATAAGGTTTACTTGTCTATATGATTTTTTGGAAATTAATTTCTTGGATATAACAGTTTATAAAATTTAACACACTGGAACCTGTGTGGTTAAATTGGAATAATGATTTAGGCTGCTTCTAGTAAATAATTCATAGCATACCTTTACATCAGCAGGAAGCACATTGTTCTTAGATTTTTACTTTGGAACCATTCTGGAACCCCTGGGGCTAAACTAGAACAACTATTTAGGATGCTTCTAGTCATAGCTTAGAACAATCTTGTAATACACACGCTAGGTTATTCAGAGACATCATAATGGAACATGTTCCCTTTAACAGGATGAATTTCCAATGACATGAGGGAATACCCAAATGCTATTTTATTCCACTTGATAAGTAGGGTTATTAAGAACGCTGAGCCTCAGGAGAAGGCACTTATTTCGTTGCCCAGTTTGAAGGCTGTTCCGTTCCATCTTTGAAGTACTTTGTTTATAGTGGAGATTAAGGCTTGGGTCATTTAGAACGCTGAGCCTCAGGAGAAGGCACCTAATTTTGCTGCCCAGTTTGAAGGCTGCTCTGTTCTATGTATCCTAGAAGTACCTTGTTTACATTGGAGATTGTGAATACTCTAATTGGTTTCTACGATTTTGGGGGGTTAATTGGTGAGCACTCCTGTTAGTTTCATTATTTGTTTGCATATAGGATCATTCTTAAGGATCGTCAGCTCCTGAAAAAGAGAGTCTTCAAAATGACATATATTGATTGTTCGTTGGGCTTTTGGCTCCTTACTGAGCAATAACTTCAACAGAGGGAAGCTTCAGAGGATTGGATCACTATGCTTCAGAAGAATTTTACTTGCAAAAATTCCTATATTTTGCTAACTTGTTATATTCCTTGAGAGGACTTCCCATCATTATTACTAATCATTGGAATGGACTTATTTGAACTTTGTACTTTGGGGTCAGGGAGGGCCTTTGCGGGGCTTCCTTGCACTCCCGCCGGCCTTGCAGGTCCACCACCGGGCCCCTCATGTGGCTCGGCAGTGGAGCTGCAAGGCCGGCGGCGTCCGGGACCGTTGGGGGCGGGGTGTGTGGCCTTATGACACACTTCCGGTGATGTCAGGGGGTGTGGCCTTATGGCACACTTCCGGTGATGTCAGGGGGTGTGGCATATGCTAATGAGTTATGCTAATGAGTTCCCCTAGCTCTTTTTCTACGAAATGACCCCTGGATAGGAACTTTCAGGCTGGGGCAAGTGATGCTCTGTATTCTTGGTGCTTGGGGGGCAGCAGTGGGAGGGCTTCTAGTGTCCTGGCCCCAGTGCTGGACCTCCTGATGGCACCTGGTATTTTTGGTCATTGTGTGACAGAATGTTGGACTAGATGGGCCATTGGCCTAATCCAACATTGGCTTCTCTTATGTTCTTATAAAAGGAGCAATGTGGCAGCACATGTCCAGTTGTTTCAATTACTCCAGTAGTGAAAGTGGCACACCACGCTATCCCCCTTCTAATAAAGCAGATGGAAAAATATTGAAATATTCTAGTCACCACCTACCTCACCTCTGAAGCCAGAGAGCTTAAAAGGAAGATCTTAACTGCAAGGTTGGATAGTATGGGTGATGGTCCTTCAGATATCATGTCCTCAAGCCATTTAGGGCCTTAAAGAATCAGCTGTTTGAATTGTGCCCAGAACCAGATGGGTAACCAGTGCAGATCTTTCAGCACAGGGGGGATTACATAGGGTTGCCAGATCCAGCTTGGGAAATATCTGGAGAACTCATCTCTGTAGCCAGGAAATCAGTTGTAATTCTGGGAGATCTCCAGCCACCATGTGGAGCCTGGCAACCCTATGGTCCTTGTAACCAGCCCTTGACAGCGGCCTGGCTGCTGCATTTTGAACTAAATGAAAGTTCTGGACCATTTCAAAGGCACCATTCAAGTCTGCAAAGCCTGTATTAAAAATCAGTATTATTATTACCATCATACTGCAGATTACAGAGGTGGGATGAGTCTGTGATACAATAGCTTGCCTATGTACACCCAGTGAGTGTGCTGTGAGATCTGAACTGGGGATTGCCTAGTTCATGCTCCTACCCTCTGCACACCTGCACAGCCTCTTGAATATAAAGCGGCATACTACGTCCCTCAGTCCCACCATCCCAGTATACACACAACAGTGAAATGCACTCTAAATTAATTATGGAGAGAACATCCAACCCTGCAATTTCTATTTTCAATATTTAATAAAGACTGCTATGACTGCAGAGATGTTTCAATATTCTTCATAGCTAAGTTCAAACCACCAATTGTCATTTATACTCAGCCTGCATATTCACAGAACTGTACAATGTCTACGTTTATCCAGAGCTTCTAAGCTTAACTATCCAGTGCCACCATCATTTCATCCCCCCTTCCTTTCCTTTAAATAAACCTGCTTCGTTTTCATAACTTTCCAAAGCAGATAAAAATTCTTGCATTTCTGAAACATGCAAACTGATCACTGTGGCATTAAGAAATCTTAAGAAGACTTATTTTAAGGGGTTTTATTAGGGAAATTCCTGCTCTTTAAGATATCGGTACGGTTGTCAAAAGCAGTCACTTTTGCAGATGTTGGGGCTTTTCTTACACTAATCTGCGAGGAAAGCCTGAGCCACAGAGATCACTTGGCAATTTTTAGATTTAAGGAGATGAGAGAAGAAAAGCAGGAGAGCCAGTCCCTCTAGGGTCAAGCCTTATTTGAATGTAGCGATCTCTTTCTAAACATGCAACAGTGTGGCTAAGACTAATTAATGCAAGGCAGCTTAAGGAGATTTGATTGGGGGGAAATTGCAATCCAGAAAAGACAAAAAACAGTTCCCTCCTTCGTCTCACCCTCCTTCCAATTCTGATAGACCAGTAGTAACAACAAGCTTTCTAATCACTCAGTAAAAGTTATTTTGCCCAGGTAAAACAGCAGGCTTGTCAAAACCTTTCCTAGATGCATAGACATTTTCTGTGCTCCATTCTCCTTGTCCAGAGCTGTATCCATCCATCAATCACTCTAATGCCCTGGAGAGCTTGAGATGTAAAGGAATTAATCACCCTCTCTTATTTATTAGTCTTGCTATTAACTCTGTATTTCTAATTTGGCAAGTCTTTAACACCTTTCTAAGCTTGAGAAGCACTAAGCCAGCTCTGTTCTTGACTAATCATATCAGCTTATTTCTGATCTCTGGAAATTACAAGAAACACAATGAAAAATTGACTGTAAACAGTCCAAAATTCTCAAGTAAATGAAAAAGAATCAGAGGGGGAAAACCCGCTAAATATCTGTCACCCACCATTTGCCATCCCTTAACTATGCTTACTATCTAGTAGCTTTTTATCTGAATTAGGACCATGGAACCATGTCATACGGAACCAAAGCCAATTTTTTGGTGCTAGCTATGCTTAGAAGCATCATGCTCTATCCAAGCCAGTCCTCAAAGACAAATTCAGCTCTTTAGACTGTCAGATAACATCCTTTCTGACACCTCCCTCCCCCTGTTTTTCTGCAATACAGATTAAATATATCATGGTTAACTTGCATCCATTTGCTAAATTACTGCAGTTCTGTAAATTTTCTACACCGCAATCAGGCAGTGCATAATAGTTGTATATATAATTTTTTTTAAAAACTGACAGTATTCCTGACATGTTAGTCCCTTAATATCTGATTAATGTCTATTTTGCCGTATTTTTCATGCACTGTGCTGTATAAATCTGCATATATTACATTTAGCTATGGATATGGTGAAAGAGAGAGAAAAAAGTATGCATATTTTGTTAACATAAATTGTTAGAATAGGCTATTCTTTTTGCAAACCAGGGCTAATTTCATATAAAGACTACAGTCCATATTACACTGAGTGATATATTTTTGTTTTCTTCGATCATTTCATGCCATAGAATAATCTGGTGATTGGCAGAATGTGCTTTTGGAGGTCTAATAGAAAAAAAAATTCTAATGTTCCTACAAAAATCATATAGAAATTGTATTCAAAGGCATATGGATGTTAACTTGACTAGAAAATCTAAAAAAAAGTAGATTTAAAGTGCAATCCTAATCACTCTCCACCCTGCCCTCTCCCCCTGCCTTTTTCCTCTCAGAAGCCCAGCCTGGAATATTGTGGCTGCCTAGCAACATTTATTAAGGGAATCTGTTGCTTCAAACTACAGGCACTCCTTTTACTGTTTTGGGTTTTTAAAAACTCTCCAATGTTTGCAGCTTTTTCTGCAAACATTGGGCTCTTTTGAGGTTTGTAGAAAGATCTGTTTTGCCTATTCACAGCTCCAGGCCCTGCATTTAAGTGTCCAAATATCTGGCCAATTTGGCTATTAGTATATAGAAAAGTGGGGACCTGCAAGAAACTTGCAAGGACGGTTGGTGAATCCTTTCCCCCTCTTTGCTTCCTTCCCTCTTCCTCTATCAGTCTTCCCCCTCTTTCTACCCTTTACCTTATCTGTCTACCTACTCCATCTCTTTTGTCCCCGTCCCTTCTCTGGAAATCTACACCCCTTCTGTGATAACCTACCCCCCAATCCCCCATTTTCTCCCATTCCCTTTATCTGTCAACCTGCTCCTTTTTCACTGCTTTCTTCCATTCTCATTATCTGCCAATCTACCCCACATCCCTTTTGCCTCCCCATATTTTCTCCATCAGTCTACCCAACCCTTGCTGCTCTCCCCACCTACCACCCACCCCTGGTACTTCACTCAACCTCGCTTTTGCAGCTCTCCCCACCTACCTACCACCACCCTTAGCACTCAGCTCACCCACACCCTCGCTGTTCTCCCACCTTTGGCACTCCACTCACCCAGCACTCTTGCTGATCTCCCTAACTACCTCCCCGGCATTCACTCACCCCACCCTTGGCATTCACTCACCCCCAACCCTTGCTCTCTTCCCACCTACCTGTCATCCTTGGCACTCAACTACTCACGAGGGGAATCCCGTCTTTCTCCCCCTCCACTGAGCCAGCACATTCAGGCCCTAGCACTCACCTTAGGACCTCACCAAGGCAGTGTCTGGGAGCCACTCCAAGCCCCAAACAGCTCCCAGCGTGTGTTGTGGTGGCCAGGCCCTAAGCAGCTCACTGTATCCATCACCATGGTGGCCAGGCCCTGAGCAGATCCCAGTGTCCCCTGCTGCCAAGGCTGAGCCTCAAGTAGCTTCCAATGTGCACCGCAGTGGCAGCTGACCCCTGTGTGGCTTCCTGCTTCTGCCTTATTCTTCAAGCAGGCTTGTCAAGGCTCCCCCCCACACACACACACTCTAGGCGGCTTGCTCGGAGCTGCTCCAAGCGGGCTCACTGAGGTTTCTTTCCTCTCCACTCTTGCTTGCTCACCTGGAGCTGCTCTGAGTGGACCTGTGGAGGCTTCTGCTACCCCTTGCCAGCAGATCCAACACTCTGTTGCTGCAGCAACCACCAGGCTCCATTCCAGCTGCACTACAGTAAGTGCATTGCCTGCACATGCACAGATTTTTTTTTCAGGGGAGTTTAAACACCTCCCCCCAATGTTTGTTGGTGTTTTACTTTTCAGATTTTTCTGCAAACCTAGGGGGTGACCCAAGTTTGCAGGAAAGCCTGTTTAAGCTGAGTGTGTCCCCTATCTGCAGATTTAGATATTTGCACATACGGGGCACAGTTGAGAATTAGATATATAGATAAGTGGGGACCTGCAAGAAACTGGCTGTTTTGGAGGGTAGGCTCTGTGGCATTATACCATACTGAGGCTTCTCCCCTACCCAAACTCTGCATTCCTCAGACTTCATCACAAAATCTCCCAAAATTTCCCAACCTGGAGCTGACAACCCTAGTCAGGCTTAGCCCAAATGAATCCTCCTTCAAAAGCCAAAATAGGACTGGAAAAAGTCCTGCCCCCTCTCTGTGCCTTTTTACTCACAGAAACTAGAGCCTGGAATAGTATTGTATGTATTTTATTATGTGTTGATGTATCTCTTCTTCTTATATATAACTGAGTAGTGGGGTGGCACTTTCTGAACATTCCACACACTCCTAAATCAGTTGGCTCCATGATGTGTCACTCAGAAGCTTTCCCTATCCACTGGCCGCATTGCCTGAGTCTCGCCTCCAACATTCTAAACAGTTTGCTGTTCCTTTCTCCCCCATAGCCAATCGGAACACAGAGGTCGTTTGCATGTGCGGCCTGATTGGCGTTTGCCTCTAGCATTCTAAACAGTTTGCTGTTGCTGTTGGGAGTCATTGAATGTGTCCTGAGGTAAAATAAATCTCCCAATCATCCCTTAAATAGTCACTGGAGTTGCCAATCTCCCTGTGGGGTCTGAAGATCTCCCAGAAATCACCATGTTGCCCAGCCACAGCACATCATTTCCCCTACAGAAAATTTCCCAGCTATTACAACTGATCTCCAGATGACCAAGATCAGTTCTCCTGGAGACAATGGCTGCTTTGGGCAGTGGACTCTATGGCATTATAGCCTGCTGAGTTCCCTCCCCACCCCAAACCCTGCCCTCCCCAGGCTCCACCCCTCAAATCTACAGGTATTTCCCAACCCAGAGATGGCAACCCTGTAACTGGCTGTGGAACGGCTTTCCATACCCTTGGAACCCAGAAGACATGGCATAGGAGGAGGTGCTTTTCTACCTTAGCTGCCCCAAATCAACAAGTCAGGGGTGGAGGGAACCATGCGGCTGTCCTCCCATACTACCCACTTGGGGCAGCATAATTATCTGAGACAGCCCTGCCTTATAGCTAAACATGGCTTGCCTCCCTCTATTTCTTCCTTCCCTCTGCCGCCCCACCAGCCACAGCTGGGACACTCACCTGGAGCTTCCTTCTAGCGCTCGTTGTATTTCTTCCCACAACAGGTCTTACTCCTAGTATTATATATTGTACACTGCCCTGAGTCCTGCTTGCAGGAAATGGAGTGGGATAAAAATTAAATAAATAATAATACTGTGGTTGCCTAGCAACAGGCACTGAGGAAATCCATTGCTTAAAGCTACAGATGCTCCTTTATCATTTTTGGATTTTTTAAAATCACCCATTCATGTGTGTGTGTTTTTCCGCATTTTTCTTGAAACGTGGGGCCCTTTTCAAGTTTGTAGAAAGAAATGCCTTGCCCCTTCACAGTTCCAGCCACTGAATTTAAGTATCTAAAGATATGGCCGACTTCACTTTTAGAATATAAGATGATAACTCTGCTTACACTGGTGCTGTTAATCTTTCTCCCCAGTAATCACTGGGCTATCTGTAACACATATTCACTTCTCAGACTCTGAACATGTACACTGAGAATCATGTTGCACTGATCATAGCCATGTATCCCAGCCCTTAAAATATTAACTATATTTTCTCTCACTTTCCTTTACTTGCTGGTATATTTTTGGAGAATGATCCATTGGTAAACCTCCTCTTCTTCATTATGACGTGCACAACAAACCTCCTGATGGCACCTGGTATTTTTGGCCACTGTGTGACAGAGTGTTGGACTGGGTGGGCCATTGGCCTGATCCAATATTGGCTTCTCTTATGTTCTTAATCTTCTCATACTTCACCTGCATTTCATGGACCAGATCACGCCAAGCCTTCTCGCCGATTTCCTCGCAGGTGGATCACTCTTAGGAATCAAATCACGCAAAAATACCAATTTTTGGAGGCTCTGCTTCGGTGGAGCTGAAGAAAAAAAAAAAGAAGAAAAAAGAAAAGAAAAAAAAATACTTCACCTGCATTTTAATGTCTGATTTACCTTCCCACATGCAGAAACATATCTCCATACCACTCTACATGCAAGTACTTTAACATTCACTTCTACATACTCTGCTATAAATAAACTTTGATTGATACTGGGCAACTTTTACTACAGCTGATCTAAAAATAGCTGCTGCCCTAGATTTCACTTCTCTGTTAATGTTTTCCAAAACTGCTCCCTTCTACATCTACCTACGTATTGGGGAGTGGCTCCTTTCCAGTATTACTAAGGAGCTCTGCAAGGACTTTGATAATACAGAATGCTTCTTGTCCAGCACAGATATGACCAGAGGTTCAACCCCTTGTGATGCTTACTTATTTGTCCGTGGCATACTAGAAAGAATCTGCCATTTTGATGAAGTCAGGATTAATTCAGGAGTAAATATATGCTGAGCTAGAAGAATAATGAGCAATATTTGTATTTGTCAAGGATATTTTAAATTTTGAATTATTTTGAATATAAATCATTTCTGATGTTGCACAGTCCATCTTTGTTGATTTTATTGAATACATTAAGAGATTTGTTGAGCCGAATGAGAACTACTTGAAGGGGGGGGATAGATTATGCCTCACTACAGAGTAATACCATAGAGTAAGCCACAGGCAGTAAGCAGGAGAACCTAGAAGGAAACAGCAGCTTAATTTTTTTAAATAACAGTTATCATGGCTACATTGACCTACATCTGTGCCAGGGATTTTTCAGTACCCCTTGAAAAGGCAGTCTCCCAGAATTCTCTGTTCATGCCCACTTCAGAAACCTTTTGTCAGTTCAGTCACCAACTAAAATATTTTTAGTTAACTGAAGCTTTAATACTGTTTTGGTTGCTGAAAATAGCCAGGAATGATTAGATGATAATTCCTCAATGGGAAAATACCACTGTAGCAAGCTGTAAAAGGGTTGCTGCCTCTGTGGATAATGGAAGCAGCACGGCAGGGCCACTCACAAACAAGGTAGGGCCTCCAAGGGTGCAGAAAAAATATGGTTTGTAAATTAATTTTTAAAAACTTTAAAAGCCTTGGTGGGGCCTGAGAATACTTCCAAATGTATAGCTGAGCACCAAGGAAATGATGGGGGGTGGGAAACTCTGCCTGCTTAAGCCTCTGAGAGAATCTTGGAGATGGGATTTGGGGTTACGCATTGTTCCCTCCTGAATCTCCTCTTGAGTCCCCATCTTGTTACAAGTATTTTAAAAGACCCCCAATGCTCCTTATCCAAGGGAAATTAAACTTGTTGGTGCAGGCTCTGGAATCCTCACTATTTGGCATCTATGTAAAATGCTAACAGCACAACACTGGAGGCTATAAAAGAGCACTGTGTGCAAAAGGCAAACCATTATATGAAACCGTAACAGAGAAAGAAAAATGTGTGATTGTTTATGCAGAGCATGAATGCCAACTTAAGCTGAGAAATACCTGGAGATTTGTGGGTGGGGCCTGGAGAGGGTGGGTTTTGTGGGGGGGATCTCAGCAGGGTACAATGCCATAGAATCCACCCACCAAAGCAGCCATTTTCTCCAGGGGAACTGATCACTGCTGTCTGGAGATCAGTTGTAATAGTGGGAGATCTCCAGGCCCCACCTGGAGGTTGGCAACCCTAACACAGAGCGCTCCGTCTTGGTAAGCCTTTCATTGAAGATGAACAGGTGCATCCCAGGACTGTAACCAAGGCGGGGCCAATAAGCAAAATACATTTAAATAATGTATTTTTAGCACAGGAATATTTGTAGTTAAAACACATGCAGAAACAGTGGTGGCTGATGTCCCACCCAAAGTTATAGAGTTTCACCAACCCAGCTGTGTCTTCCCAAGATTTCCCTGGTTCGGGATAGGTTTTTCTAGAACATTTTCACCTGAAGAAGAAGAAGAAGAAGAGATTGGAATTATACTCTGCCCTTCAGAGCAGTTTACAAACTCCTTTCCCTTCCCCTCCCCACAACAGACACCCTGTGAGGTAGGTGGGGCTGAGAGAGCTCTCTCAAGAACTGCTTTCAAGAACAGCTCTGACAGAACTATGGCTTGCCCAAGGTCATCCAGCAGCTGCATGTGGAGGAGTGGGGAATCGAACCTGGTTCTCCCAGATTAGAGTCCATGCACTTCACCACTACACCAAATTGGCTCTTTTATTGTGCTTTATTGGTGTATGCATATATATCTTGAGCTGGTATGGCTGTATTCATGTGGTAGCCTTGTCTACTTCACTGCAGCTCTGGTACACCCCATGGGTTTCCTATTCTAAGTCACCTACTAACATCCCCATTTTGCTCAGCAGACCAGCCAGATCAGCTTTTCCCCATAGTAGTCCTGATTTGTCTCTCTTCAGCTTCTGATTGAGTTTCCACCCAGTAGTGCAGGGCAGTTTCACACTGATCAGTTCATTTTGGAGACAACTCACAGGCCTACCAACAGAATGAATGCATGTCAAGGAAAACCCCTTGGGACAGCTGATTTATCAGGGAGAGTGTTGCTCGGTTAACTGTTGAACTACTGTTTAAGTTGCTAACCAGACCCTTGCGTCAATTGCTCACAGTACTGTGTGTGTGTGTGTCGTGCATCCTATCGCATATTTCATAAGGTTAAAAATATTGTGTTGTGTGAGTACAGATGTAAAAATAGGCACAAGAGCCAATGGAGTGAGTGAAGAAGGATATTTGATTTTTCAGGTAAAAATTTCCCCACACGTTTTGCTATAAAACTTCTTCAGGGAAACCTGTAATACAATACACAAAACAAAAATACATTATTTAAATGAAAGATGTCAGGTTATAATACACAATTAAAAGAGCTGAGTTCCCATAGGTAGAGTACATATTTAAAATGTTATTAAATAACCAAATACAAAATGGATTTTTAAAATCTAGTGTTACAGTTAACAAGGATTAAAAAGCAACCAATCAAATACTGCGACTAATTAGAACAGTTATTCCATTTTTATTCTTACCTGAAAAATAAAATATTCTTCTTTGTTTGCACCATTGGCTCTTTTGTCCATTTTTATCTCTGTGATTGGGGCAGCCCTTCTGTTTTCTCTTTGCTTTATGTGGGAACACAACCTCAGATTTCTCAGTCAACCAGGAACTAAAACTATTTGGAAGATCCAGGACCAAACTGGAGCAATTAGCAACAAAACACTGATGGTATTCATGCTTATATTCTGAGGTGAACTTTTCCTGTATCTCTCCTAGTAAAAATGAATTCTTCTGACATACTGCTACAAAACAGCTGTGAAAATACCACAAAGCACACCATTGAAAACTACAGTAAGAAGCAACAAGGACATCCCATGACACTCTTAACAGATAGGACAGTCAAGAAAGTTGTTCTTAAGTTTTACTTCTGCCAAATCATATTTCATTTTGCAGATCTCAAAATAATATTCCACCTTGAGTTCCAAAGATGATATAAGGTTGCTAACCTCCACCTAGAGATCTCCCACTATTACAGTTCATCTCCAGATGACCAAGATCCTGGAGAAAATGGCTGCTTTGGAGGGTGGATTCTATGGCTTTATACCCCGCTGAGATCCAGCCCCTCTCCAAACCCTGCCATCTCCAGGCTCCACTCCCAAAATCTCCAGGTATTTCACAACCCAGATCTGGCAGCCCTAAGATTATGTATGAATGTATTACTTTATTAATCTTCAGATGTGTTTCCCCGGATTTCACAGTTAGCTGGATTTAGCCAGTTAATTCAAACTGATGATTCTGTAGACACTATTTCAGATGTGGCAAGAAAAAATAACAAGTAGGGTTGCCAACTTTGGGTGGAGAAATACCTGGAGATTTTGGGGGTGGAGCCTGGGGTTTGGGGAGGGGGGCCTTTTATGGGTACTAGGAATAAGGCCCATTGTGGAAATAAATAAAATGAGCTCTAGAAAGAGGCTCTGGGTGCGTGCCCCAGCCTTGGGAACTCTGCATTAATTTGCTGTGGTGACCTCAGCAGGGTATAATGACACAGAACTTACTATTTTCTCCAGGAGAACAGATCTCTACCATCTGAAGAGCAGTTGTAATTCTGAGTGATCTCCAGCCCTCCCCTGGAGATTGGCAACAATTGTTCCCCAGGAGGAAATGGCTGGTTTGGAGGGTGGAGTCTATGGCATTGTACCTGTCTGAGGTCCCACCCCTCCTTGAACCCCACTCTCTCCAGGCTCAGCCCTCAAATCCCCAGAAATTTCCCAACCTGGAGTTGGCAACCCTATCTCCTTTCCAGGCAACCATCAACCTACCATTATCTGCCCCTGATCTCTACCATCTGGAGAGCAGTTTCAATTTTGATTGATCTCCAGCCCTCACCTGGAGGTTGGCAGCAATGGTTCCCCAGGAGGAAAAGTACAGTCTTTCTACAGCAAACATCAGTTCCCCTGGAAAAAATGGGTGGATTCTGTGTCATTATACCTGGTTGAGGTTGTTTCCCTCCTGCTTGGGTCCCCACCACAGAGAAAGACTGTAGTTAGGTAGAGGCTGCAGGTGGTGGGGGGGGAGAGATGGAAGGCTGAAGTCAGAGGGGCAGATAAAGGTGGGTTGATGGTTGGCTGGGAAAGATATAGCGTTGCCACCTCCAGGTTGGGAAATTCCTGGAGATTTGAGGGGTGGATTCTGGAGAGGGTGGGGTTTGAGAAATGGGACCTCAGACAGGTACAATGCCATAGACTCCACATTTCAAACCAGCCATTTCCTAGGTAGCCATAGACTCCACATTTCAAACCAGCCATTTCCTACTTTTCCTATGTAGAGGCTCCAGGTGTGTGTGGGGGAGATGGAAAGCTGAAGTCAAAGGGGTAGATAATGGTATGTTGATGGTTGGCTGGGAAGGAGATAGGGCTGCTACCTCCAAGACAGGTGTAATGCCATAGACTCTATACTCCAAACCAGCCATTTCCTCCTAGGGAACCATTGTTGCCAGTCTTCAGGGGAGAGCTGGAGATCACTCAGAATTACAACTGCTCTTTAGATGGCAGAGATCAGTTCCCCTGGAGAATATGGTAAGCTCTGTGTCATTATATCCTGCTGAGGTCGCCACAGCAAATTGATGCTGAGTGCCCAAGGCCAGGGCACCCACCCAGAGCTTCTTTCTAGAGTTCGTTGTATTTCTTTCCACCACAGGCCTTATTCCTAGTTATTAATATTTTGGAAGCAGTTTCATTGTGGGATTGAGAAATTTTCATTCTGTTAACCCTTACAAATGTCAAGGCCCGGCTACTTACCCTCCTGCTTCATCCTCATTCCCAAACGGAATGAGGATCGAAGCAGAGGGCGGGGTAAAGAAGGGGGCGGGGCTTCACCATGTGACCGCCCCGCCCCCTAGAGGTTCTCTTCCGGAGCTCCGTACCTGAGAGCTCCCCCCTGACTAGAGCCCTGCAAATGTCTCATTTATAACCTATCCAAGTTCAAAATAGATATGTTCAGGGCAACATAAACTGCAGAATAGCCTTACATAGGCTGCGGTCACACGGAACATTAGCCACGCAAGAGAGATGGAAGACAGGTGGATTTTCCGGGCGAGATCTCACTGGCACATCTGGAAGCGTAGCGCTTCCATGGCACAACTGAGGCTTCCCACCGAAAACGTGCAGCAAAAAACTAGTACCTCGGAGGTACTAGTTTCCGGAAACCGCGGGGCAAGGGCGGGCGTCTGATCGCATTTCCGGTGGCATCCGGCGCCCGCCCATGTCACCTTGCGAAAAAGGGTTTTTTCCCCCAAGTCTCCGTGGATGCGCACATGCACCCAATGGAGCATGCGCATGTGTCGTGTACACAAAAAAAAGAAAACCAGTTTGCCGCACCACGCGCTTCTTCATTGCGCGCAGGCGTGTCCTGTGATCGGCACCTCTCCCTACCCACGGAACCTCCACGGTACCTCCACAGGACCTCCACAGGAGGTCTGATTGCTTAACCGCGCATTAGTTTGCCCTGGGGCAAACAGCCACGCTCCCCCCCACAGTTTCCTGCCCGTGTGACTGGAGCCATAATGTATCAGTCTGTGGGATTAGTAAGACGTGGAAACAGTGGTTTTGTGTATTTCTATGAATGAAGGGGCAGGAAAGATGCATATACATCATAACAGAGTGGGCACTATAATAATGAGTTAGCATAGGCCACCCCTCACCCAATATTCTTTGAAAGAGAGTGATTCTAGGAAGGAGGGTTGGGGGTAATGAACAGATGTTGGCGTTATGAGATTGCAACAAGCTTCTGCTTTATCATGTGTAATTGAAATCCACTCTTGCCTATTGACAAGACACTTCACAATCTTGGCTCTCTTTTCAGAGAAGGGGGTCACACATGAGCAGCATATATGGGAGAAAGGGTTGCAAAAATGAAAATGTTGTTTGCTTTCTGAGTAACTGACAGAGTGGTGAGAGAAGGGGTTGCCTGCATTAGACTTGAGTGCTTCCAGAAAGAAAGCCCTTGCCTTTATCTCCCTATCTGCCTCTTAGAAATGTTGGTGTGTTTAATCCGACAATTGAACTTTTACACTAGCTTAATAATGTTAATATTTATCCTGTCTTGGAGATGTACTGACAGTGTCAGAAGCAGTCTTTCCCCACAGCTGATTTTGTTTTTTTTCCATCTGTTGGCTATTCTTTTGGTTTTGAATGGGCACTTGACGCCCCATTCTAGAAACTTACAATAGAAAAGGGACCTGATCTTTGAAAGGTTTTTCTTTTCTCAGAATCCCAAAATCCTTGGTTGTTCTTAGCTTTATTTATTAAAAAGGGAGAATTACCAGATACAGGTGCCAACTCAGGGTTTGGGAAAATCCTGGAGTTTGGGGGTGGAGCCTGGGGAGGATGGGGTTTGGTGAGGGATGGGAACTCAGCAGAGTCCACCCTCCAAAGCAGCCATTTTCTCCAGAAGAACTGATCTCTGAAGTCTGGAGATCAGTTGCAATTTTGGAAGATCTCCAGGCCCCACATGGATGTTAGCAACAATATTAGTGAGTAATAGATAATAGAATAAAATAATAACTTTACACAAACATTGGGTTTCCATATTTCTTGCTGTTATCCCCTTTTTTGTCACTTGTCCTTTGTTTCTTGGTTTCCCCTTTCTTCCTTTCCTTGCTTCCTTTGTGGGCCAACCTGGCATTGGACCAGAGCGGCTGCTACTGCCACCACTGCAGCCCAGGCAGGCAGTGGACCAGTGCAGGCCCAGAATCTATTTCTTACCCTGTCTCCTTTGGTTCCTCAAATGCTCTTTCTGATACTGGGAAAGTAATCTATCCAGGGAGCATGCCCTGAGCTTTTCACAAAAATCACATTTTGATGCATGGGGGAGAAAAGAGAGTGTATCACTGATTAACTGATCTATTCTTGTTCTTCCATATGTTGATTTCCCCAAGACCTGCTTTGGCGGGTGGGCCAGGGAAGACTGAGGGGACTATCTCTGGGGGCAGCTGACTCCCATCACTGAAGGGAAGGCAAATAACTGCATCCTTGGAGTCATTACTTTGCTAATGTGAAAACCTCCCTGACCAGATGGTTGCTCTATAGAAAGGTTTTTTATTACTTATTTGCCTTAAATCTTTCACACCTATGGGCCATTCAAATTGATACTAACTATGGGAAAGGAATGTGGGTCCTTTCCTGTGTACATGACACAGAGAGGGGGAGAGGTATTCACAAAGAGAGAAAGCATTGCATGTTGGGAGTTTGTTTCTGTGTGCTGAAAGCTGCTTGCTAGTTACAAAGACACAGACACTATAAGAAATGCTTTCTTTATTTAAAAGGTTCAATTTTCTGATCCAAACCCAAAATTTCTTACATCTTGCAGTTGTCTCCAGGCATGGTCCCCACTCCTCCTGTTTGTCCTGAGTCTAGCATCTTTCCATTTGGTTGCAATATCAAAGTTTTGGGCTAAGGGTACCTGGGCTGCCTGCTTCACTGCCCCAGACAGGATGAGAGTTGGCATCTGCCAAGGGCCATGTACCTGCCTGCCAGTTGTGCAGGAGTGGAAAGTGTTTTGGGAGCTGAGGGACCCCAGCACACAGCACGGGCAAGGGTCCATGCGGCTGGCTGCTTTCATCCAACCACAGCAAGGGACCAGAGCTTCTACTGCTGCCATGCATTGATGAGGTCTCCCCCGTGCCTTGCATTCTACCCACTACATGGCGCTGGCTCTGATAAAGATTAGCTAAACATTCCTAGATTCTATGCATCTTTAAAAGTTTGGGCAGTCTCCAAAAGCCTAGCATTAAAATGGAGCCTCCTTGTTTTAAAATTTTAAAAACCCTTAGGATGCCACCCCTCCCAACAGACTAGCCAGCCAGCTGCCGAGCTAGCATCCTTCTATGAGTCGCCCATACCTGGAGTAGCCCAGAAGCAGCAAGCTGAAGGAGGTGAGAGAGCAGGGAAGAGAGGAGAGAAAGGGGAGGGTATGGTATGCCCCATCCCTTGCATGCACATGCAGCCAATTTGGTGGCCATTGGATGCCACCCCACACAGGTCACAAGTGACGTTACAATCACAATTCAGCAAAAAATGTGGGGCTTGGTTGTAGATGCAGAATGCATACACAGAATACACAATAAATAAACTGGAGGAAAAAATAGTGCCAAGGGCAGGCACACAAATCTGAAGTCAACCTTAAAGGGTCAACTGCTCAGATTCTCCAGAGTAAGCGGTGGCGCAGGTGGTTAAACCACCTGCTGGTAACATCTGTGAACAGCCGTTACAGCTGTTCGAATCCACTGCGGCCAGAGTGAGCACCTGGCCGTAGTCCCAGCTCCCACCCACCCAGCGGTTCGAAAGCACAATTAACATCAAGATGCGAGTAGATAAATTGGGTACCTGCCTTAAATGGCAGGGGGCACCCTTCCCCTTCCGGGGGGGCTGGAGGAGCACTGGAAGCGAGACGAGGTGGAGAACAACGGCATCGGCGGCAAGCATGGCGACCAGGCGAAAACATCGTAGCAGTCCAGACGTTGGCGGCGATGGGCGGAGCCAGGTGAAGCAAGGAGAGTGTGAGGCACAGGCGTGGGCGGAGCCACGATGGACTGACCGAAGTCACGCCGATGCGCACCAGGCACAGGATGGAGCCGCTGGCCGTAGCCGACGCCGAGGACAAGCAAAGAGGAGAAGGAGGAAAGCTGGAGGGAGCCGAGCCAGCAATGGGCCGAGATGCCGAACTAAGATCAAGAAGAACAACAGCGCCATCTACAGGGTGCTGGTAGGGCAGTCCCCACCCCAATTCAGATGTGGCCAAAGTTAGGGATAACAGAGTAACTGTAAGCCGCTCAGAGACCCCCCTAGGGGGTTCGAGTGGGGTAGAAGCCGAAAGTAATAAATAAATAAATAAGCTACAGTGAGCTGTGCGTGCAGAAAGGGCCTCTGACAGCCCCTCCTCCACCACAAAAAAGGGTAATCCACTCTAATGAAATCATGGGCTTAGCAAAATCAATAAACTAGAGGTGAAGTTTAAAGTTTATTTCCTCATTGCCTGAACTCTTATGTCTTTTAGTTTCTAATAGATAAATTCCTCCTTCCTCAGTTCAAATGTCTCTGGAAGCAGCTGGCCCACTTTCATCACTTTGTTTCCAGTCTTCTGCTACCAGATGAAATAACAGAGAGATGACAAGTGAAAAGCTCAATAGTCTCAAGGAACAAATAAGCAAAAGATTTCCATAAACAGAGTATTCGTCCATTGTACCACAGATCTCTGCTTCATCAAAGCAATAAAGAATTGATCAACTGTGGTTATTGAAGACTGAGGCCGTTTCCCATACTATATAGAATGTGTCACTTCAATGTACCCAGTCCTTTGTAAAGCCCATGACTCATTCGCCTCCAGGATATCTCTCATTTTTGGAAATGCTGACGTGCTAAATCTAACTTGGATTAATGTAGGTGACAGAATTTAGTGAAACATGACCTCAGAGGACACTTCTAAATAAGTTCTGTGAATCCTGTGAATATTTTGTCAGGGACATTAAAATGTATTCTATAAGTTTGACTGAGAAAGGCATCCCAAACAGAATAAAGGGGAAAGAAAGATATCTGTATAGGGAGAAAAGAACATGGTAAACCTCTTAGAGGAAATGAAATGAAATGATTTTTTCTCAAATAACCAACATAAGGATTTGGAAATGAACATATTTTAGTATTAATTTAATTAAAGCAGCATGCCGCCATCCCTTATAAAGCTAGAAAAATCAGTCCGTTTAATGGGTTCTCAAGCTAATCAAAAATTAATTAAGCGTTTAGTGGGGATTCAAAATCTCTGAATTGGATTTGAAAAAGACTGTTTCCAAGTCTGTTTTAGGCATTGCTTGTTTTACGGTAGCAGAAAGTGTGGCTGACACATCATTATCCACCTCTTTTAGGTGATTTTCCCTGGAATTCATTCTTGTTTGTTGATATCTGCTTCCTTGAAAGAAGCAGAACATGTTATGCTAATATCTCATTACAGATACAAAGTACAAATACATTTGCTTTGGAGTATTACCATATGTCAATGGGGATAATAGTAATTATGAGTATACATGATATAAATCTGGTTTTTTGCTTATTCTGCAACTGTTCCTATATCAATAGGACTAGCTGTATAGGATTAATAAAACATTGAATTTTTCACACTCATATAAGTCTCTTGCTGCAAGTATACCCTGGCCATCATTTGTTGTACTCAATAACCAGAGGCTGTTGGTATCTTGTATTACATAATGAACATAAGGCCATTGAGATACAATTTTAAGATATTTTGCAGTGTGTTAAAGTGGAAGCAATTAACTGTTACTAAAAAAGAAACTCTTATCCAATGCTGACTATAAAATAACTATTGTCATTAGTTGTATGTCAACATAGTGTTTGTTTGTTTGTTTTTTGCCATCAAGTCACAGCTGTCTTATGATGACCCACAGGATTATCAAGGCAAGAGACATTCAGAGGTGATTTGCCATTGCCTGCTTTTGAGTAGTGACCCTGGCATTCCTTGGCATTGTCCCATCCAATAACTGACCAGAGCCGACCCCGCTTAGCTTCTGAGATTTGACAGGCTTGGGCTAGCCTGGGCTGCCCAAGTCAAACTCAAATGTCTCCTCTGTTTGGAGGCTTACTAAGTTGTGTCTTCAGCTGCTCACAGTCTAGCCCTCTCTCCTGGAGGTGTGTCCTCATGGATGTTATTGTTTACCAGGGCACACATTTGCTTTTACTATATCTAATCCTCCCAAGCTATGCAAATGCTAAGCAGGGCCTCCACTGGTTTTGATATCCATTTGTTGATCAGCTGCTGACCCCTCTCCCCCCAAAAGTCACCATGGCAACTGTTCACGTAGCACAATATACTGTGTTGTGAAATTATTCTCCCGCATACTACATTATATTTGGGAATGGGGGAATCTTCCACCCTCCTAGCTTATCACCAAAATGCTAAAGTGAGATCAGTTCCCATACAGGTTTTCTGTTAGGTGCAGGATACCTAGGTGCTTGATAAAATTTTCCTGGAAACTCAAAAAAGTCAGCTGTTACATGCAGAACATACAGAGCCAAAGTATGTTTGGCTTGTCATTAGACTCATCCATCACATCTATTGAAATTCATCTGAGCATCACAAGCAAACAGATTGAGACACTGTGTTATTCAAAGCTAATGTAATCTTTTCATTACTATCAGCACTTTGGACTCTGGTAATTGAAAGACTAAGTAAGGGAAAGTGGCTGCGCTAAATATAGTGGTGATCTGAATCACAACAGCTGCAGGACAAAATAAGGTGATGTTTTCTGCTTCACCAGCTTCTGATCTAGGTGCTTTAAAAGTTGCACATGCCCACCAAAACGTATTGTTCTTCTTAAATGAGAAAAATGGTGTTTGATGATAGCTGTTGTATCAACAAGCACTTTTAACCACTTGACATATGTGATGACAACTTAGAGGATGTTGTTCACTTTTTTGTGTGTGCAGCATTTACACTGCATAACAAAGTAAGTTAGCATGGTTGTTGCCCTAGTGGAATGAGCCTGGAGTTTATTTTTGAAGTGAGAGCTGCTTTGGGAAGGGGTGAAGAAAGATCTTTGTCATGCCTCGTGACCAGCCAATCAGCACACTCTGCACGGCCCTTCCACTTCAGACTAGCAGTACTTCTCTTGCAGCATGATCCTCACATGTGACAACAACAACACAGTGAGAATGTTTCCCAGGCTGACCCTGGTTTGTACATACATCCAAACATGCCCTTAGCTCTTTCTCAGGATAGTTACCATTTGTCCTAATGTAATGCTAGAAAGTATATTCAGGAAGTAATAGAATCACAGCACAACAGGATTAGCACCTGAACCTGTTATTAATAGCATGGCTCAACCATGGGACCTGTGATATAATAGTGAATAGAAGAATACCTTAAACCTCCCAGGTAGCAGAGATTATATGCATCCCATTCTAATACGTTTTGGATTAAAGAAAAAGGCTTCTGGGACACAGCAGACATGATAATTTTCAGGCATCCTAGCACCTCCCCCTTTTAAGGTACATTTATGTATGCCTCCTCTGAGTTTTATTAGCTATTACCAGAAATGGACCAGCAGCTATCTACATGACTGAATCAGCAGTCACCTCTTGGTACAGACACCAAGTACTAAAAAATATAATGTTTTCACTTCCTCTAAGACTATGACTTAGTGGGCAAAATTTTACACTTCAAAGGAATAAGGGTATGATCTGTGTCACCCTTGATTCTTAATTCATTTTCTGGAAGCCCTAGAGCAAAAACTGTCCGGACTATTCCATCCAGCCAAATGTATGTTTCCTGCCTTTTTTCCAGCTTTGACATTATGTTTTGCAGAATTTCTGTAACTCATCATGGAAGCCTATGGTGGAAACAGTTTACTATATATTCTCAAATGAATGTGGAGGCTGTGTGTGAAGGCCCAGAACCACCTGAAAACGCTCCAGTTCACCACATATTAAATGTACTAACAACAAGTAGAGCTGGAACAAAACTGTAAGATTTTATAATCTCCAAGCCTTGTTCTTTCATAGTAAGAAACACAGGTACATATATCTCAGTGTGGACATCTGCAGATCCTTGGGCAAATGTATAAGCACAAGTACTTTTGTAAATATGCAGCCCATCAATTCAGTGGGCTTACTATACCTAACTGCACACAGTTAGGATTGGGCTGTTTTGAAAAGGGTGGTATACATGTCCAAACAATGTGCATTCCTGTGAGAAGCAATAATGTGAGTAGTAATCTAGTACTGGGGGCAGCACAATGAACATTCCAGTACCTCAGTAGCACTACAAAATCTTGGTTTCAAAGTGTGATAACATAACTCTAGAAACCCATATGTAAGAGGAAAGAATGCAAAGTTGAAATATTTATCTTATACCTTCTACCAATTCTGCTCCCAAGACACTGACCAACATAATTAAAACCAGAAAGTAAAATGAATAATTCTTAAAAGACTAGCAGTACAATAATAAATACACCCCATAGCAACAAGATAGCATTTAACATATTTAAAATGGCTAAATATTGTAATTTAAAATATCAAAGATTTTTAAATTAAAAGATTATGCATTTAAACAAGATTTGGGGGTTAGATTTGGGAGGATCTCAAATATTACATCAAAACACTTATTGTATAGCCAGCCACCATGGGTAAGTAACATCCTCTCTATTTTTCATTTGTAACACAAGAATAATAAGCAATTTGTCTCACAGAGCAAGCAAACTAAAAGTGAAACACCCTTTGAAAGTTCCTGTGCACACAACTGAATAATGGAAATATAAATGTGTGTCTTGATAGAGCTCAGTTGTTCTGTATGCTCCAGTAACATCCTCTTAGGTCTTCCTCTACAAAATGCAAATAATAGTGATCTTCTTTAGAAGCTGAGTAAATTAAAGAGTTAACTCTTTGGAAGTCCTTGCATGTATGTCAAAAGAAGAATGTGCATTGTTGTACATCTCACTTCATATTCCTATATGCCATGAGAAAAAAATTACAATGGGTCACAGCAGAATTTGTTGTGTGGATAGAATCAGTGAGAGGCCAGGAGAAGTGAGCAGGGTTTCCATGTTCAGTTCCTGGTCTCAGTATGTGAGATGTTTATCCCACCTTCTTTATGTAGCTTCTCTTGTCCATTTTATCTCACAAAAACTATATGAAATACATTGGGTTGAGGGTGTGCACGCAACTAACAGTTATTCAGTGAGCTAGATGGTTTAGTGCGGGGAGGGCGGGGTATAAATGTAATTAAATAAATAAATAGATAAATTTGAAAACAGGTCTTTTCAGTACTAGTCCAGCACTTTAAACCAGTGGTTCCCAAAATGGGTGGTACTACCACCTGGGGGGATTATCTGGGGGAGGTACTAAGAGGCAAGGGGTGGCAGGGGAGCACTGGATATGGGCCCCTTCTGCTGTGTTGTTCACTTATTCACTATTGACCAGGCTATGGCACCATGCTGGCAAATGGCACTCTGTCTCTGCACAGTGCTGAAATCTGGTGGAAAACTATCAGAATTTTTAGTAAATATTTCACCTCTAGTCAGACCAGTGTACCACATTTCGAAAAACAGTTGACACAGTGTTTGTTGTTGTCTCCTTGTCATTTTTCTAGTTTTTTGTTGGTAAGTCCTTAACATAATAGTATTGAATGTGGTATGTATTTTCCTTTGGATTGCCAGTCCCAAGGTGGGGGTGGGGGACTCCCTGCTTTTTTGGGCTCTGGCCCACCACCAGCCAGCTAGCGGGAGGGGGAAACCCCACCCCCAAAAGATGTCCCCAGAAGATGTAATTGATGTGATGATGTCACTTCCAGAAGTGATGTCATCTTGTCGGTGACGTCAGGGGTGATGCTCTACTTTTGGGGCAAAATTCTATGGTTTGTAGCCATTTTTACCAAAGATGATGTCCCTGCCCACTCCCGGAACACCTCCAAATCCCCCTGCCAGCAGAAGGTAAGGACCTGGCAACTCTAATTTTCCTGTGTCCTTGATTATTGAACTTGTTGATTATGAAGTGTACTTTTTAGTTATATGAGGGGTTTTTTTGTCGCAGCCTGCCCAAAATTAATATTTTGAGGTTATGTAAGGATTTAAAATTTTTCAATAACTGTATTAAATTTTTTAAAAATGTTTTTAAGGAAAAATTGAGGGTAGAAGGAAGAAAATAATAATTGAGGGGAAATTTAGAACATAAATAATAAAATTCTGGTAATAAGAGGAAAAATTATGGTAAATTAAGAATTTACTGAACACTAAAGTAGTTATTAAACATGATATCTAAGATTATTGCTAAATGACTTTGAAAAACTGGTATCACTGGATCATGTTCATCGATTTTGTTGAATAAATTAAACAAATTTTAATTGTAATTGGATTAAAAATTAATTTGATTTTGAATAAATGTGCAATGAATTGTTACTATTGTAGATTTTATTGTTATTATCATCCTTAATGGGTCATGCAAACTTCTGTTCTGAATAATGCTTTTTATAGAGCAGGGTAGGGCCTTGGGGATGAGTTTATGGAACCAGGGGGAGTTGGCCCCCCCAAAATTGGGAAGCACTGCTCTAAACTCTGCACCACAGTGATTCCCTTCTAGTATCCCTTACCTTCATCTTTGAAGGAGCCAGGAAGGATTTGCCATATGGGATGGCTGTGGGAAGGAGTGTGCAGCTTGATCTTATAGGCTGGCTATTTGACATCTTCAGAATGGCTTTAAGGGCCCCTGGTCTTCCTCAAGAGCCAGTGTTTCTCATGATACATCACTCAAAGGCAGGGTGACCCTCCTTCCTCACAGCTAGGGATGCTGGATCTTCACGTAAATCAGATGTGCTTGGCTCAAGGTCACAGGATTAATTACATGCTGAAGTTGTCAAATGTATTAGTGGCACCATCTTTAATTCTAAACATTGTTAGAAGAGCCCTCCTATTGACTGCGAAAGTGTGCCATGCCATGAAAAAGAGAAGAAGAAAAAAAAACACTAGTAAAGGAACCGAAAGAGTTTTGCTTTGCCGAAAGATGACAATTAAAATAACTTGGATGCTTATCCCGATTTACTATTTTGAGTCATCCCTGCCTGCTTTTCATATGTGGAAATATTTTTTTCAGCTGCTCTCAACACCCTGACAATGTAAATAAATGCACAGAAAGCATGGTGGGAAAAGACGCCAAACATGTGGGGGTGGGACGGGAAGATGGAGTCTTGCGGCACGACTGAGAAATGCTTTGCCTACCTGAGCCCCCTTTTTCTAAAGCACAACATCTTTGAAGTAGCAATCTGGCAAATACACTCAATCAATTATAAATGAAATAATCTTCTTAAAATATTAGAGATTTGGGTGCTAAGCAATACTGGAAGATTATGGAGAGAAAATCAGTTTTAGAGCTTCCTAAAGTGACAGAAAGAGAATAATCGGAAGAAATGGTGAGAATTTTAAAACGATTATGTAGATTTGTGTCAGTGGAAGTGTCCCAGCAATCCTGAGCTGATCTCTTGTACGCTGGAAATAGATTAAGACCAATCTTTTCTTAAAGGGGCAGGTTGCTTTCAAGTTTATCTCTCCTTTTTTTAGACGACCTTAACATTATTTTAAAACTGAAATGGAATCTCAAGCCCAAGGACATTATTCAGTGGGTATTATATCCAAGACAGGTTTGGAGGAGAAGGATTGGGGTGGGGAGGCAAATACATTTCCAGACAAATTGCACAGGGTAGCAGAGCTCAGTGTTAAGACTTACAGCTCAATCCTAAACATGTTTACTGAGTCAACCCAGTGACTTCATAACACTGATGTATAGAGTGGCAGGCCCAGGTTTATTCTGCCTTGAATCCAATCATAGCAGGCATAGTCTAAACACAGAATTATTTTAAAAGCTTGTCCTGAGATTTTAGATCTGACAATCTAAACAGAGTGTTATTTAAAAACCTTGTTCAGTTAGTCTGTTTTACTCATGTGTTGCACAGTTCTCTGATGTAAAACTGAATAATGTAATTAAATATTACTGGTAACACAAATCTAATTGCTCACTGGTATTCAAAGTAGAGCATGAAAGTCCTGCTTCTGCAACTAAAATGGGTCATTGCTGCTACTAATAAGAACTGGTATGTGGAGCTGGGCAAAGTGCTTTGTAAATGTTCTGTAAATACATTTTGTCAGAAGTAATTCCCACAAGTTCAACAGAACTTAACTCCATAGTAGGGGTGCCAAGTGCCAACTACAGTTTGGGAAATTTCTGAAGTTTTCGAGGTGGAACCTGGGGAGGATGGGTTTGGGGATATGGAGATACCTCAGAGGAGTATAGTGCCATAAAGTAACGCTCCAAAGAAGCCATTTTCTCCAGAGGAACTGATCTCTGTAGTTTAGAAATCTGTTCCAATTCTGGGAGATCTCTGAGACCCACCTGAAGGTAAGCAACTCAACTCCATAGTATAGGTATGTGTATGACTTTGACCTCTTCCTTTTTATTTAGTAGTAACATTTATATTCCACCTTTCTTCTGTTTAGAACTCAATATGGCATATTTGGGATTCCAAGGTAGGTTCCTCAGAAACTTCACAGGGTTCCCACATGGGGGATGCCTCCCAGACCTGATTAAATTCAGTAAGGTTGCTGCAACCAGTGTTCCCTCTAAGCTGAGTTAGTGTGAGCTAGCTCACAGTTTTTTAGCCTCCCGCTCACAGTTTTTTGTCTTAGGAAGGATGACTCCAGAGCAAACTGGTTTATGCAGTAGCCAAATTGCTTGCTCACAACTTTAATGCCAGTAGCTCACAAAGTAGAATTTTTGCTCAAAAGACTCCACAGCATAGAGGGAGTATTGGCTGCAATATTCACCGGTTCTCCCACATCCTTATGTAATGGATTACCATTCTTCCACTTCTGTGGAACTGATACATGGAAAGGATAGTAGTTGCTTCTGCACAGAGGTTTGGCTCCACATTCCTCCCAAACTGCACCATTGTGCATTCATTCACCTTCCAGGTTTCCTCTTGCTTTGCAGTGTGTTTTCCCAAACCTGCTTTGTCATGGCCCTCTCAAAAAGTCTACAACATTTAGAAGCCATGTTGATGGGAAGGTGATGATTTCTGCTCATCCCACCCCCATCAGGTGCCACATCCACACCATTCCCCCTTGGTCGTCTACTACTGGCAGGCTTTTAAAATGATAGTAGATATAGCATTATTATAATATAGCAATGTACCTACTACCACTGTTTTGAAAAGTTGACACTCCAGCAGCAATGGGACATGGCACACAGGGTAGCAGAGTGTTCCCCCCATGTTAATCCTCTCTTCAGATTCAGAGTAAAAAATGTGTGCAGTATGTAGGATTGCCAGTCCCCCTGGTGGAGGTGGGGGTCCCTCACGGCCAGGCCTCACCACTGATCAGCTGGCTGGTGCGGGTGGCTTATCTGGAAAAAGGACAAAGCCCAATCAATGTTGCAGCAACGTGTCTGACATGACCTGACTCCTGACATGACCTACAAGTGATGCCATCTTGTCAGCGACATTAGGCAATTCTCTGGTGTTTAAAGAAGCCAAATTTACCATAGAGATTTTTACCCAAATACCAGAGCATCACCCCGATGTCACTGTGTGATGACATCACTTCCAGGGCACATTGGAAATGCTGTAGACAAGTTGCTACAACCCTGGCTGGGCCCCCCCCCCCCCCCGTAAATCCCCCCAGCAGTATATCACAAAAAATAATAATGTATCAGTGCCTGACTGTGTTGGTTCCCAATTTTCTAGGGTTGTCAACCTCCAGGTGGGGCTTGGAGCTTTCCCAGAAGTGCAATTGATCTCCAGACTTCAGAGAACAGTTACCTTGGAGAATAATGGCTGCTTCAGAGGGCACACTCTATGGTGTTATACTCCGCTAAGGTCCCTCGCTTCCCCAAACCCCAGTCTCCCCCCAAAATCTCCAGGGTTTTCCCAACCCAGAGTTAGCAGCCCTACACTGACCACTGCCCTATCCTTGTCATAAGATATTTAAAAAGTAAAATAAGATTTATATGTATATAGCTGTAAGAGGGGAAAGCACCTGGCTTCTGCTGTCATCAGCATTGAAGTCTGAGACTATCAAGCCACACTTACCTGATTTACAGTGAGCAATTAAACTTGGGCAGGATGAACTAGATAATGTTTGCAAAGCTCTTAGCTGAGATGGGGGTACTGTCATGTACTACTAGTCCTATATTGTGGCTGGATGTTCTTGATAGTCAGGCATGGAATCAATTTTTAAATAATGGATATTAGAAATGTCACCTATGACACTCAACCATAATGCATACAGCAAACTGACTGCCTGGATATTGTTTCAGATACTTAATATACAGTTGAAATGCTGTAATCACACGATACTAATCCTTACACTTTATAATCCTCACACACACAAACCTAGTTGCCTTGCCTTTTCCCACCTCTCAGCAGAGGTTTAATAATAAGAGCTGCACTGAATTGTCAGAACACCTAGGCTCTCTCTCTTTCATTCATTGTATCTGAAGAAGTGTGCATCTGCATGAAAACTTTGTTGGTCTTAAAAGGTGCCACTGGACCCAAACTTTGTTTTGTTTCTTTCTTTTGGAAAATAAGAGCAAGATGAATATTAGCACAAGTCTAGAACATTTGTACCTATTTGGTCCTCATGGCAGGCCTACTTTGAATAGGTTTCCCATCTATGTATACTGTATTATTGTTATGATTAGAATGTCAAAAAGATTAACCTATCAACAAGCTGAAGAGTGTCTGAATCATTTCAGAAATATTCAGTGGCTGAGCTTGAATTTAACCCCCATCAAAAAACAAACAAACACAGATGAGACTTTCCACAGACATTGCAAATCTGGGGAAAATTCTATTTGGGGTGTATTGCCAACCATGAGCTCTCACCAGTTAGAAATTATTTGTTAAGGGATATAAATGATTTTTGTTGTTCAGTCGCACAGTCGAGTTCGACTCTTCGCGACCCCATGGACCACATCACGCCAGGCCCTCCTGTATTCCGTCGTGCTCTGGATTTTGCTTAATTTCATGTTTGTTGCCTCGATAACACTGTCTAACCATCTCATCCTTTCCCGTCTCCTTCTTCTTTGACCTTCAATCTTTCCCAACAGATGACGGGGGTTGCAGTATGACATAAACAAACACAATAGAACTACTGCAAATAGTACAAGTCATGCAAATTCTAATTTGTATTAATGCAACAATATCGAATCTAATCCATTGTACACTTACGTTTTACAGAAAATAAGGACGTCACAAGATGAAATGAAGACATCAGCAGATGAAACTGGACGAACTCCCCCGGAGTTAACATTCGTTTCGAGGTGTCTTTTTCATACATAAGACCTCATACAGCTGTGCATCCACATGATCATGAATCTTCCACATTGGACCCTTCTTTGTTCCTATGCGTTTTGAAGTTATTCACAAACAGCTCTTAGCCATAATATCAAAACTGGGCTGATCAGGATTGACTGATTGACTTTTAGGATTGACTGATTTGATCTTCTTGCAGTCCAGGGGACTCTCAAGAGTCTTCTCCAGCACCATAGTTCAAAAGAATCTATTCTTCGGTGCTCGGCCTTCCTTATAGTCCAACTCTCGCAGCCATACATGACTACTGGGAATACCATTGCTTTGACCATGCGGACTTTTGTTGGCAGGGTGATGTCTCTACTTTTTATTATGCTGTTTAGGTTTGCCATCGCTTTCCTCCAAAGGAGCAGGCGTCTTTTAATTTCATGGCTGCAGTCACAGTCTGCGGTGATCTGGGATCCCAGGAACATGAAGTCTGTCACTACTTCCACGACTTCTCCTTCTATTTGCCAAGGAGTGATGGGGCCGGATGCCATGATCTTCGTTTTTTTTTATGTTGAGTTTCAAGCCAACCTTTGCGCTCTCCTCTTTGACCCTCAGCAAGAGGCTGTTTAGATCTTCTTCACTTTCTGCCATTAGAGTGGTATCGTCTGCATATCTGAGGTTGTTGATGTTTTTCCCAGCAATCTGAATTCTGGCTTCTGAATAATCCAGGCTGGCATTTTGCATGATGTACTCTGCATATAAATTAAATAAGCAAGGGGACAATATACATCCTTGTTGTACTCCTTTTCCTATGCTAAACCAATCAGTTGTTCCATATCCTGTTCTAACTGTCGCTTCTTGACACAGGGTTGGAAAAGGTCAGTTTCATTCCACAGGATTGGAAAAGGTCAGTTTATATTCCAATCCCAAAGAAGGGCAATGCCAAGGAATGTTCAAACTACCGCACAATTGCACTCATTTCACATGCTAGCAAGGTCATGCTAAAGATCCTACAAGCTAGGCTTCAGCAGTACGTGGATAGAGAACTGCCAGAAGTACAAGCTGGGTTTTTAAGATAGAAAAACTAGAGATCAAATTGCCAACATTCACTGGATTATGGAGAAAGCAAGAGAGTACCAGAAAAATATCTACTTTTGCTTCATTGACTATGCTAAAGCCTTTGACTGTGTGGATCACAACAAACTATGGCAAGTCCTTAAAGAGATGGGAGTACCAGACCACCTCACATGTCTCTTGAGAAACCTGTATGTCAATAGTGATATAAATGATATTGGTGTTTAACTGTCCAGTAGAATTGTGGTTTTCAAATTATATTCCAGTGAAGTTATAGATCCCTCAGAAACTTCTCAGGGAATCCTGAAAACGAAGATCAGTAACAGAAGATAAGATTCCCTGGAGAAAAACAGATGCATACACTCTTTCCTACAATAGGCAGACTTAAGTATCCGGTTAATTTAAGGCTAGTAAATTCCAGGTCAAAGAAGGGAAATAGGCAGTGTACAGAGTTATTCTATATACCACAGATAGCCACATTATACTGTTTATGTATTATTTAAATCATTTTTATTTTGGCTTTCCAGTAAACTCAAAGCAGCTTACAACCAGAGCTGTATTAAAAACACATACTATAAAACAACAAAAACTTCTAGGAACAGAATACTAAGAACAGAGAGTAAACAAGTTACTTGAAAAATTAATATCTGACATGTCTAGAAAATACGCAACAAAAGGCCCAGTGAAAGGAAACACCCGCATGAGCTTCAGAAAAGTTGGGTTGCTAAGCGTTCGTGTCCCCTAGTTAGGAATGGAAGGAGCCAGGAAGGGGTGGAGTCTCTAGATGCAAAAGGGTGCAGAATGTATGGAAGGTAAAGAAGGGAAGCAAGACTGCCCTCCTGGGGAGCTTGAACCTTAATCATAGGCTCTTATGTTTAAAGTAACCATGATTTATGCATGGAAACTAGTGAGACTTTTGTTCTGAATTGTATATTTTCGAATGATTGTTTGAAGGCTGTGTTATCTAATAGGATGTTCATCTTGGAAGCCGTTGCACGGAGGGTTCAGCTGCAGACTTCTTGGGCCACCAGCAAAGAGCAAGAGATGGACTTTGGGAGTGGCAAGCAGTGAAGGAGAGAAAAGTTAATTGTTTGGACTTCAAAAGTCCACTGTTCTGTTGTGTTACTAAGGTCTATGTTTTTGTTACATGATATGATATTAAGTGAAAAGTAAAAATGTTCTATTCCATTTAAGTTATTGCAAGATTTTTTCCAAGTTCTGCTCCACAGAACCCACAAACTGAGGGGGGGGAGGAGGAGAAGATTGGATTTATACCCCACCCTTCACTCAGAGCGGCTACAAACTCTTTTCCCTTCCCCTCCCCAGAATAGACACCCTGTGAGGTAGGTGGAGCTAAGAGAGCTCTGAGAGAACTGCTCTTTCAAGAACAGCTCTAACATAACTATGGCTTGCCCAAAGTCACACCAGCAGCTGCATGTGGAGGAGTGGGGAATCAAACCCAGTTCTCCCAGATTAGAGTCTGTGCTCTTAACCACTACACCAAACTGGCTTAGATCCGCTTATGGCTTGAGGCCTCTGGCCAGCTTATTGATTTATTAGGAGCAGGAGAAAAATAGTCTCTGTGGTAATCATAGAGATGAGGAGGGAAAACCCTCTTCTGCGCCACCTAGCCTTAAAAGCTACTGGTCACATGTCCCAGCCCTATGAAATTCTGCAGAGATGTGTGTTCAGTGGCAGATCTCTTGCTGGCTCAGAACCTGACACACTTGCCTTGTGTTGTCAGCTCTGCCAGTAAAACCTTGGTTGGACTCCCCAGTCAGACCATCAGCCACCTGCCCTCTTTATTTCTTCACACAGCTCACTCTCATGTGTGTGTGCGTGCTGCCTGCCAGCCTGGAGCCAGCAACACAACCCAGGTAGAGCTAGTGGGGTTTTTTTGGGGAGGGGGGTGACTCTTCAAACAGCTGCCAGGCATTTGGGGCTGAAGCATAGTCTTCACCTGCTGGTGTCACCAGTGAAGCCACCCACCCACCCCAATCTCTATGGTGCTGGCACTTCACACAGCTGCTGGGTTCCCAAGCTACTAGTGCTGCCTCTGCACCCCTCCCTTCTTTGTGCAGCTCTCAGGCATCATTCAGCACAGTCCTCACTAGCTTATTTAGTGGTGCCGCGGCTGCTGCACCCACTCTCACTCACATAGCAACACAGCTGCTGGCTGTCTTTGGGCTCAAGAAGTCCAGCTGGGACCCAGCGAAAACACCAAGGCACTCGGCAGCCATCAGTGTGCAACAGAATTGATTGCTAAGTATAACAAAACATCCTTCCTGATTTCCCCCACTCACAAAACTCACACCAGTATCTTGCTCAAGACTTTTCAGCTCTATTCTCCCTCTCCATAATGAACACACATACTAGAGCTAACTTGAGAGAATAAAACAAAATGCACATAATGAACACACATACTAGAGCTAACTAAGAGAAATACAGGGAGGAAAGGGGGAAAAGCAATTTCAGGGAGGGTGATAATTACCAGTCTTGAAGAAAGAGGTCCGCAGGAGCAGCAGTTTGAGCAGCATTTTGTGGAGAGAAAACCAGCGTTTTGTGGAGAGAAGGGACCCAACAAAGTGGAGATGTATGTGGAAGATCCAAGGCACACACACACTGCACCAGTGGCTGGATGCTCTTGATATTGGGCAAAATGCACCCTGGGGCAAGCTGATGTATCAGCTTGAAAAACAAAAGATGCGTTTTTCTAAGGTGGACAAAAGGTATAGCAAAAGCCTGAGAACCCTGCAAGTACTGGATGGGGAAACTAATGGGTTTGATGAGCAGAATTAAGAGTTGATTAAGTGGCAATTAAGGTAAATGGGTGCAAAGGAAGTAAGGTTGGGCTTGATGAGTTTAGTCCAAGGTGAGTCAGTAGATCCTGATGGATCCATGTCTTATAGTTATGCATCTCTACAGGGCACAGAGGGGGAAGCAGACAGCCACTCTGACTCCCCTTCGAAAATACTTGCCCAGGCTTGTTCCTGACTGGCATCCATTTTGTTTCATTTTGGGTTAGGCCATGTCCTGTACTTATGAATTTTGGGGTGATATATTAAGGAGGGTGTTTCTCCCTCTCAAAGCTATAAACTGCCCCTCTGCAAGAGGACAGTCTGACTGCTAACAATTTGATTCCCCTTTCTCTGCACCAGGTACCTCAGCAAGTTCAAGGCTGCTCTTTTCTCTCACTGAGCACCTTACCACAGAACCTACACACACCAGTGAGGAATGATAGGCCCTTAACAGGATACTTATTTGTACTACTAAAATAAGCCTTCTTCAGCAATCCTACCCCCCTAACTAAAAGGCCAAATAAAAGCCTGGCTGAGATGACACTTCTTTCTAGAGCCACAAAATCCCTGTCTGATAGTTGTATTGTTAATGTTGAATCTGGAACATTCACCAGCTATTTTCCAAAGTGAAACGCAGAGATGCAAAACCCAAAAGCCATGTCATACCATTTATTAAGACCAACCAAAATAACACAAAGCAATGCACAAGCTCAGTTTTCAAGTCCTCTGGAACTCTTATCAGGTTAAATATTAAACGTGGGTGGGGTTTTTCCCCAGATAAAGCTTTTGAAAGCATCCTCTGTAGAATGTCAGGTTTGAAGAGATAAAGTGGTACTGGGTTACCATTAAACAGGAGCAGTATGAGCATTAGTGAACTGAATCTCCCATCGTCAGATTCATGAAGAGAACATCCACAATAGATATAGTTTGTAGCTGGCATCAGATTGCACTTTCAGCCTTCTTGGAAGAAGGAAAAAAGGAAGCATCCAATTGAAAATATAGATATCAGTCAGTTACTGGTTAAATTTAGGGGTTTGGGGGAGTAGCCTCGTGGGAAGGCGCAGTGCTTGGTAGTTTGTCACAGAAGTGATGTCACAGGAAAGAGTGTGGTTTGGGAAATAACACCACTTAACCTTTGACCTGGAGTTAACATTGCATCCTTGCTAAACAGAGTATTCCCTGCTTTGAGCAGTATTCCCTGCTTTGAGCAGTAGGCTGGTGAGGGAAAAACAAGACAAACAATAGGTGTCATACTGACGGCACAACATCATTGCCTGGGTGAACTCTGAAGTCTCACTTGAGGATTCAGCAGAAACTCTATGGTAAAACCATAAAGATTCTACTGGATCTTAGAATGACATGACATCACTTTCAGGTTTTCACCCGAAATGATGTCATGCCATTGGTGCAATGATGCCCCCATGTCCCCAACCCCCCAGTCTCCCAGCCACTGGCTGACAACCCTAATGTGAATGAAGGAAACAAGGTAGCTACTGGACAAGAGGCTGCTGTTAGGACAGATTATGGAGAAAGACAGTGATTTCTAATTGGCAAAGGTGTCAAACAAGGATTTATTTTATCCCCTTATCTCTTCCATCTTTATGCAAAATAGATCATAAGGAAAACTGGACTAGATTTATACGAAGGTGGAGTGAAAATGGGTGGAAGGAACATTAATAATCTGAGATATGCAATGTTGTCATAGTTGCTGTTCAGTCGCACAGTTGAGTCCAACTCCTCGCAACCCCATGGACCACATCACGACAGGCCCTCCTGTCTTCTGTCATCCTCCGGAGTTTGCTTAATTTCATGTTTGTTGTATCAATAACATTGTCTAACCATCTCATCCTATGTCGTCCCCTTCTTCTTTTACCTTCAATCTTTTCCAGCATCATGGTCTTCTCCAGTGAGTGCTCCCACAAATGACATCACATTGCTAGCAGAAAACAATGAAGACCTGAAATGACTAGTCATGAAAATTAAAGCAGAAAGTGCCAAAGCAGGATTACAGCTCAACATCAAGAAGACAAAAGTAATATTGGAGAATTACACAAATTTAACATTGATGATGAGGAAACTGATATTGCTTAAGATTTTTTATTCTTTGGCTCAGTCATCAACCAAATTGGAGACTGCACCCAAGAAATTAAAAGGAGATTGAGACTGGGAAGGGCAGTCATGAAGGAGCTAGAAAAGATCTTTCAGTGTAATGGTGTGTTGCTGGTGATCAAGATAGTTCATACTATAATATTCTCCATGAGTATATACAGATGTGAAAGTTGGACAATGAAGAAAACTGACAGGAAGAAAGTTTATTCAATTGAAATGTGGTGTTGGAGAAGAGTTTTAGGGATACCATGGACTACCAAAAAGATAAATAAGTGGGTTCTAGATCAAATCAAGCCAGAACTCTTCCTAGAAGCTAACATGACCAAACGGAGGCCATCATACTTTGATCACATTATGAGAGGTCTAGACAAGACAAGGTTGTTTTGGAGGTTGTTAATTCATAGGGTCACCATAAATCAGAAGCAACTTGACAGCACTTAACACAGACGCACGCCATTCTTTTGTGTTACCTTGAGAATCCCAGCTCAAGTAATGAGGTGGACCTCCTTAGATTGCACTTGCATTGGCAAGATCATTCCTACCAGTATGCTGCTCATTAGGCCTGTCTTTAGAACATCCTCCCACATATATGCATACAATCCTGCTGTACCTGGAATTGCAATTGACCTTCAGACTACAGAGATCAATTGCTGCTTTGAAAGGGGGACTCTCCATTTTACCCTACTCTTCATTTTACCCTCCTTTCCCCAAACCCATCCACCCCCCAAACTCCACTCTCCAGGAATTTCCCAGCTTGGAGCTGGCAGCCCTATGTCCATGCTATCTCCAGTTTCTCTCAAATTCCAGTAAGCCCCTTTGTCATGAAAAATTGCCTCATGCAGCTTAAAAGCATGATATATTGATGAGTAATTTCTATATAAACACTTGCCAACTGGGGAAAGAGGCCTTGCTCTTTACAATAATATGTACTCTTAATTTACAAGAGGTTTGCTTGCTGATGACTGAACTTTCAAAAACAGATAGATTATATAGATTTCTTTAGCTAGCTCAATAACAGAGCCAGCTTACATATTTGCATCTTGCATAAACATTTTTCATTCAGATTCCTTCCCATAAATTCATAGGCAGCAAAACAGATCTTGACAGCAGAGAAAGTTGACAAACACAAGCCATTGTACACTTACAGTGCAATCCATTGAAGTAAATTGTCTTAGAATGGTGTACATCTGCTTGGGATTGTGCTGGTGATGAGGAAAGTGGGGCAGTCAAGAAGACATCAAAGTAAAAGCTGACCTCTGTTCAAAATGGGACAGTTGTAAAGGTTTGGGCAGGGGTCATTTCCTGCAGGAGCGCACAGGAGTGGAGCTCCGGCAGTAAAGAGCCCAGGGGGCAGGCACATGTAGTGACCCCCGCCCCCTGCTCCCAGCAGCCCTCAGTCAGAGCAAGAAGCAGCTAGGTAGGTTGCAGAGCCCCCCCGGCCCCCCAGTCCAAAACAGTCCAGTGGCACTTTTAAGACCAAGTTTTATTTAGGTACAAGCTCTCCCTCCTCTGCGAGGACGGATCTACATGCCCCCCTCCAATAGCTAGCAATCCAAAACAGTCCAGTGGAGCCTGAGCGGTGGGTGTTGCCTTCTGACACACTTTTGGTGATGTCAGGGGGTGTGGCATTTGCAAATAAGTTATGCTAATAAGTTGTGCTAATAAGCTCCGGCACCTCTTTTTCTACGAAATGACCCCTGGGTTTGGGTAAATTTTGAACTGGAACCTCTAGTTTGTGACCAACCAAGGATCTGTGTTCCAACCAAGAATCTGAAATATGGTTTTAACTAGGAATAAGGCTCATTGTGGAAATAAATACAATGAGCTCTAGAAAGAGGCTCTGGGAGAGTGCCAAGGCCTTGGGCACTCCGTGTCAATGTGCTGTGGCGACCTCAGCAGGGTATAATGACACAGAGTCCACCATTTTCTCCAGAGGAACTGATCTCTGCTACCTGAAGAGCAGTTGTAATTTTGAGTGATCTCCAGCCTTCACCTGAAGATTGGCAACAATTGTTACCCAGGAAGAAATGGCTGGTTTGGGGGTGGAGTCTATGGCATTGTACCTGTCTGAGGTCCCACCCCTCTTCAAATCTCACCCTCTCCAAGCTCCACCCCTCAAATCTCCATGACTTTCTCGACTCGGAGTTGGCAACTCTGTCCCCTTCCCTGCCAAGCATCAACCTTCCATTATCTGCCCCTCTGATTTCAGCTTTGCATCTCCTCCCCCTCCCTCCTGGATATCAGTTGTAATTCTGAGTGATTTCCACCCCTCTCCTGAGATTGGCAACAGTGGTTCCCCAGAAGGGAATGGCTAGTTGGGAGAGTGGAATCTATGGCATTGTACCTGTCGGAAGTCCCACCCTCCTCAAACCTCACCCTCTCCAGGTTCCATCCCTCAAATCTCCAGGAATTTTCCACCTGGAGTTGGCAACTCTATCTCCTTCCCAGCCAATCATCAACCTACCTTTATTTCCCCCTCTCTCTTCAGATTTCCATTTCCCCACACACAACTGCAGCCTCTCCCGTGCTCTGAAGCCTTGACTGCCACAGACTCCACCATTTTCCATTCTCTGAAGCCCTGACTTCCACAGAGTCCACCATGTTCTCCAGGGGAACTGATCTCTACTATCTGAAGAGTAGTTGTAATTCTGAGTGATCTCCAGCCCTCACCTGGAGATTGGCAACAATGGTTTCCCAGGATGAAAAGTAGTCTTTCTCTGCAATGGGGACCAAAGCAGCTTACATCATTCTCCTCTCCCCCTTTTGACTTGCATGACAACCCTGTGAGGTAGGTTAGGCTGTGACTGGGCCAAAATCACCCACTCAGCCCCTACAGCAAGAACTTGGATCTAGCAGACCCTGCTGTGAAGCACTGACTGCTA
>NW_015161999.1:0-7684 GCF_001447785.1 Gekko japonicus | reverse complement strand
CTAGAGACACACATAAGCAGCATCACCACTATACAGAAATACAAACATAAGCTCATATCGTTACACTTCCTATTTGGAGATGGAATCCCCAATCTTTGGGGGATCCCTGGGAAGTTAGCAACCCAAGGGTCTGGCCTTTCCTTGCTTCCCTGGACGACCCCCTCCCTTTGGTATGGTGCAGAGCAGGGGAGACTATGTGGTCAGAGCACAAGTTAAAGAATTTATTTAACTATTTACACAGTTATGGAGCATACACACACTGTAGGAGTAAGCACACACTATGAACCAACAGGGCATATATCGAAAGGGGTTAAACGCAATCCTCTTTCTCTCAGGATAGGTTCATTCCTTGGACTGGCCTCTGGTTGTACTTCAACCTCTCTCTCTTGCCCAAGAGAGCAGGGAAACTTCCATTTATTCCCCAGTCCAGCCGACTGTGGAGTGGCTGAATTTCTGCTGCCTCCCAGGGACAAAGACTGCCTTGGGACAGTCCCTGTTTTCCTGCCCTTTTCTGCCTTGGGGCACCTGGGAACTGCAGTGCAGCAGATGAGGAAGCCCCATTCAACCCAGTGAGTGATACTCCTGCAGGCCCCTCTCTGGAGCTACAGCTCAATTAAACCTTATGTTTTAAACAAAGAACCACAGCTGTCTTACAAACACAGATAACTTCCATTTTGTGACACCTACCAACAGCCAGTGAGGGGAAACTTAGTCTCACACAGAAGGCAAGCAGGAAAAGCGTCTTTGTCAAGAGAGAAAGCCGTTTCCCAATAATTCTGACAGAACACAGTGGCTGAAGGGGGAGTGGGCAGGGAAGAGGAGCAGACCCAGCACCCGGCCAATGGCACATGAGTACTTTTGAGTTACGGCTGATGGGCCAATGGCTGAGGGAGCGCATGGAATGTTGCCACTTGAAATCAGCTATATGATATAGGATAGATATATAATAATTAAACTGATGTCAGAATGGGCAAATTGAAATTGCTAAAATCGGGTATTTTGATGCCTTTTCTCCACAGAACAAGCTGCATAAACAGGCTGCCCTTGTTTACATATGTGACACATCAATTTTTTTAAAAAACCTCACAGAAACCTTCCATGAAGGTTGCTTAGCAAAACAGACCACTTGCCGATCTGAAAGAATTTCAAGTCCACAAACTCAATTATTGCTTAACTTTCATGCTAAGCTTTAAAGTTCTCTTCCTCTAAATCATTCTTCATCGATCTATTCCCATTATAAAGTTCCTTCTCCCTGCCGAGCATGTTTCTCCAGTGCAATTGAGCTCAAGACCCTAAAGATCAATACTAAAGCAACCTTAGGGTCAGAGGTCAATGAGGTCTTTAACAAACATGTCAGGTGCTTTTGACTTTAGCAGGCTTCAGCCTACTTTGAAGCCTTCTCTGATCCATCATAGGTTTGTACAAGTTGTCATAAAGTAAATTTGCTACCAGTGACTCAGACAAAATAAAGGTAAGAACTAAACTGAGGAGGGAAAATACCCCAAGAGAAGGAATGGAAATAGCTTATGGGCATTTTATGTCAGAGAAAAGAAGGAAAGGCAAATTATAGAAATGCAAAATAAAAAGAGTTTTCTCCATGGGGGCAGCAGAGCAGGCCTCAAAACTGAGAAAAAGAAAATAGAAGAATAAATGATTATAATAGGATGAATTATATTAGCATAGCTTGTTAAGAAACTAAGTGACTTTAAAATGCATTGTAGTAGTATATACTGCTACCCAAAAGGCTACTTAATACGTAAAGAGCATTCTTAAGTGGTTATAAAGCATCGTGCTGAAACTGAGGATCTGTCCTAGTGAAACTGAATTTTGAACAAAATAAATATGGAAAGAATTATTTTTCCCCCTAAGAATAAAATTCAGATGATAAATGGCCCTTCGTTCTGCAAAATATATTAACAAGGCTTCACTATGCAACCAATTGCACAAAAGCCAATCTAATTTCATGTTTGGGTCATTTATCTCCTCAGCTTTTTGTTACCTATAATTTGGCTCCAGATCTTTTCTAAAACTCATTATATGAAATATAATCAAAATTCACATTCCTGTACTGGGACAAAGTACAGTTTGATTTTAAAGACATAGGGCCCAGAAGAGACCCAATCTTGGTTGTTAATATTTCTGTGTTTTTACCACACCAAAAAGATTATACAAAAACCCCCAGATTTGGTTAGCATCAGCGGAACCAAGCATACATTTTAAATGATTATAAACTATTATTATGAAAGTACCCCAAATGTTTTATGGGTATGAGCCACCATACTTAAAGTTCTGATTAGGAAGAAGAAGAGATTGGATTTATACCCCACTCTTCACTCGGAGTCTCAGAGTGGTTTACAAACTCCTTTTCCTTCCCCTCCCTACAACAGACACCCTGTGAGGTAGGTGGGGCTGAGAGAACTCCGAGAGAACTGCTCTTTCAAGTACAGCTCTGACAGAACTATGGCTTGCCCAAAATCACACCAGCAGCTGCATGTGGATGAGTGGGAATCAAACCCGGTTCTCCCAGATTAGAGTCCATGCACTTAACCACTACACCAAACTGGCTCACACTACACCAAACTGGAGCAAAGCAGAACTTGAGAAGTTCCCATTCATCCTGTCAAATGAATAGCCAGCAGGAAAGGTGGGTGCCTAGGTTGGTGGGGAAAGGGAATATTTTGGCTCCTCTAAATTTACACAGACACACCAAACACATACAGGTTAATGCCTGTGCATAAATACATTTTTAAAAATCCTGCTGAAGGTACAACACAGACTTGAAAAGGTTTGCTTAAGAGCCCTCAGCCCTGGCTAGCATGCTATATTTTATGGGGCTGTGGTCTTGCTTCCCTGTGCCCCTGGTGGGAAAACTGTTTAAAATCCTAAATCTAATTCCAGATTAATTCATCCAGAATAAATAATAGGTTCAGATATGTAAATTAATAACTATCAGTCTTTTACCACCAATATGAAGTGTTTCATGGCATGACCATCATCATGCAGTTTTTAAGGCTCAAATTTATTCAAGAAAGTGGATCTAGCATATCAATAATATTAGCAACAGTCAGCCTTTCATTGGTCTGGTCCTTTTTGGAAGAAATCCCCACAGCCTGTTCCTTGCAGCCACTTGTGAAACAACTTCATTTCACCCACAGAAAAATAGGCCCTCATAAGGCTTGGATATATTTTCAACACAGAAAATTACCTGTCAACAGAATGATAAACCTCCAGTGTCCTTTCCTGGGTGGAACCTATTTATTTTATATGCTAAGAAAAACTCTGAAGCAGTATGGTGCCTTCTATAAATTCTCTTGATCCCAGCTGAAGTGACAAAGAGATCTGTTATCCAATATTACTTTTGAGGCAGTTGGTAAGCTATTTGTATACTGTACCCCTGGATGTACTTAGAATGCTATGTCTATAGGTATCCAATGAATCACAGGAATTGCCAGCCTGACTTGAAGTGGGTCATACTACCCTGGAGATGCTCAGGTACAAGTGCATTCAACACCCAACACAAAGGTTGAATGCAACAATCTGCTACTAGACGTCATGGGGGGAAAATGTATAATTCCGAACCCTTTCCCCTTTTATAATGCTAATATAGGAACCATTAAAAAAATAATTCATGCTGTTTTCAGAAAAACAAAAATGGAACAGAAATGGAGGGGAAAAAATTCACTGATTTAATATCACCAAAAACAAGTTATGTAGATGCTTGTGATATATAGATTTGTAATAATTAAGATAGTTTATACTTTTCTAGCATTAAAGAGCTCATTTAGAATGATATTGTTCATAAGCTCTGTGTTTCTATGTTTCTCTCTGTGTGTGTATGATGACTGATTTCAAGACACATTAAAAAGGACAGCATTCCCCATTTTGCTAAGTCCCATCTGAATGAATGGGAATGTTTTATTTTTCCACTGTGATATTGTAACCCTTAGCTAGGAATGGAATGAGCCGGGAAGGGGTAGAGCCTAGATGCAGAAGGGTGCAGAATGTGTGGAAAGCAGAGGAGGGAAGCAGGACTGCCCTATTGGGAAGCTTGAATCTTAATCATAGGCTCTTAACACCTTGTTTAAGGTAACTATGGCCCCGGTCACATGGGCCGGATAATCTGCAGGGGAACGGAGGCTTTTAGCTGTGGAGAAAAAAGAAGCGCGGTAGCGCAATCTCACGTTCCCCCTCATCAGCAGCCGATCAGACCGGCGAAGCAACACAGCAGGAACACAGTAGGACCGCATTTGTGCACATGCACCCGACACGGACGGCTGCTGGATGCGATGGGCTACCAGCGCGTCTCCAATCAGACGTCAGCCTGCGCCGCATATCTACTGGAAGATAGTACTTTGAAGCAGGTAGTTTTTAACTCCAGGTTTTCCATGGGAAGCCACGGGTTGGCCGTGGGTGCGCTCCACTTGCTAGATGTGGTGGTATGATCACGTCCGAATAATCCGCCCACCACCCATGGCTCTCCCATAGCTACTTCTGCGTGTGAACGGGGCCCATGATTTACGTATGGAAACTGGTAAGGGAGGAAGACTTTTGTTCTAAATTGTAAATGTTAGAATTATTGTTTCAGTGCTGTGTTAACTAATGGGGGGTTCATTTGGGACCTTCATCTTGGAAGCTGTTGCACAGAGGGTTCAGCTGCAGACTTCTTGGGCCACCAGCAAGAGGCAAAAGATGGACTTTGGGGGTGACAAGCTGTGAAGGAGGAGAAAGTTAAGTGTTTGGACTTCAAAAGAACATTGTTCTGTTGTTTTACTAAGTTGTATGTTTTTGTTCAAAGATGGAGAGGCTCTATACAGTCAGTAAAAACAAGACCTCGAGCTGACTGTGGCTCAGATCATGAGCTACTCATTGCAAAATTCAGGCTTAAACTAAAGAAACTTGGGAAAACCACTAGACCATTCAGGTTTGACCTAGATCACATCCCTGATGAATATACAGTGGAGGTGAAGAATAGGTTTAAGGGACTAGATTTGATAGATAGAGTGCCTGAATAACTATGAACGGAGGTTCTTGACAATGTACAGGAGGCAGCAATCAGCACCATCCCAAAGAAAAAGAAATGCAAGAAAGCAAAGTGGCTGTCTGATGAGGCTTTACAAACAGCTGAGGAAAGAAGGAAAACAAAAGACAAAGGTGAGGAAAGAAGGAAAACAAAAGACAAAGGTGAAGAGGAAAGATTTATTCAACTGAATGAAGATTTCCAGAGAACAGCCAGGAGAGATAAGGAGGCTTTTCTGAATGAACAATACAAAGAAATAGAGGAAAAGAATAGAATGGGAAGGACTAGAGATCACTACTAGAAAATTGGAGAAATCAAGGGAACGTTATGTGCAAAGCTGGCTGTGATAAGGGACAAAAATGGTAGGGACCTAACAGAAGCAGAAGACATGGCAAGCAGATTAGGAAAAGATTAGGAAGAGATAGCAAGAATACACAGAAGAACTATACAAGAAGGACCTCGATGTCCTTGACAACCACAACGGTGTAATCACTGACCTTGAGCCAGACATCCTGGAGTGCAAAGTCAAATGGGCCCTAGAAAGCATTACTAACAACAAAGCTAGCAGAGGTGATGGTATCCCACCTGAACTATTCAAAGTCTTAAAAGATTATGCAGTTAAACTGCTGCATTCAATATGCCACCAAATTTGGAAAATGCAACCACTGGCCACCAGGGCCGGATTTAGATGAAGAGAGGCCCTAGGCTACTCCACTTGTGAGGCCCCTCCCAATCCCCCAATCACGACTAGAAGAAAATGGAAGAGTGTTATAAACAAAATTGAGTGAAGACATGGATGATGACGGGTATTTAAAATTCTGCAATTCACAATTTCTCCTCTAAAGGACATAAAATGTTATTGTTAAATACCATAGTGATTGAAAAAAATGCATAAATGTGAAAATTATCACTGAAAAACTTTTCCAATAACTGAACTTTATAAACCTTTTTTGGAATAAGCATTAATTTTTTGGAAAATTAAGTTGTAATATTATTCTTTTTTTAAAAAAACTGAGTTTACAAATTATATTGCCTGGAAAGTGTAAATAATATGATCATGATTACCTGACAGTGTGGCACTTTTAGAATCTACTTTATGTTGTCGTTAAACAGTCAGTTTAAAATACATATTAACAGGGCTCATTTTGAGCCGGAGCAGGCTGGAGTGGCGCTCCAGCAGTGATGGAAGACGCGCCCTCCCCCCCGCTCCACCCTTCCTCTTCCCGAGCAGCCGGTGCCATATGTCTCCCTTGTTCCCAGCCTGACCGGACGGGTATGCAGCCTGATAACGATATCTCCTCATCAGAGGGGGAGGAACAGCCAGCTGCAATAGATCCCATTAATCTTCAGGGACAGGAGATGCAAGCTCTTGACCAAACACGAGCTGTAAGAAATTTGGCCTCTTCTTCTGCTGCGAACAAGTTACTGGCATCAGACACAGAGGAGAGGGAGGAGGCTGGGCCCAGTGTTTCTCCAACACCCCTTGAGCGCCGTCACCATCAGTGGAGATCAGAGCTCAGAACCCATCACAGTGAGCATTTGATGGAGCGCAGGCACCTGTCGTCAGATGAGTACTTGCAGGGATGCATGCAACAATTAGCAGCAGCTAACCAGCCCAGGGAGAGTCAGCTATAAATCCAGGATGGGGGAAACTGCTTATTGTGGGGCCAGGAGGAGGAGGGTGATGTGGTTTCTGTGACTGATACTTCTTCCGCAGAGCTCCACCTCCTCGCCACTGCCCACCGCCCCCAATCAGCCCATGCCCAGCGCTGGTGAGCTGGAGGAGCGCTTCACCCACATGAGTCCCCCCTCAGCTGCCGTTTCTCTGTATTCATCGTCCTCATCACTCCATCAGCTCTGAAGTGGAGAAATGGGAAAAACTGAAAATTGGGAAAGGTGATATGACCCTGCTCGCTCTGGGTGGTCAGCCATGTTGGTCCCGATATCTCTGCAAACTCTCTCTTGACCTATGGAATATTCCCATAGAATCCTCCCTTTGCCTGTGTCCATACATGGACATCATAACCTGTAGAATCATGGGAAGCCCAGCTAAAAGGAAAGTCTTCTTGTATTCCTCGGCTGTGTCCTCAAAACAACTCCCTCATCACCTTCCTTTACTTGACTTGAATTTTGGCACGGGTAAAAAAGACCATCCTTTCTTTTCTTTTTTTTAATCCCCTGAAGACAGGGTAGCTTTATTACTTTTTTTTTAATCCCCTGAAAACAGGGTAGCTTTATTTATTTTTGTTACACCTACACAACTACAGAAAATAGAAAAGGGAAGGGAAAAAAAATAAAAAAACCCAGGGTACAAGACAGAAAATAAAGCAACCCACACTATAACTAAAAGCCCAAGAAAGGAAGGTCTTTAACAGTTAGTGTCCAGTTAGTCATAAAAATAATAACTTTTCGTTTAAGTCAATGAATTCAAGAGTTAGTGAGTCCGTGTTAGGAATTTTCTATCTTCTTTTTTTTTTTAGTGAGCACAAAGTCTCTTTCATCTTCTTCTTCAGTTGCGGGTCTTTGACTTTTAAAGAGTTACTTAGATCCCCTTAGCCGCAAATCATATGCATCTCTGGCCGTGCCACCTTCTGCTCCTCCTGGGTCTCCATCCATCTCTTCCAAGGTGTCTGCTTGCCCCCCTCCGTCTGGCTGTTCTTCCCTTTT
>NW_015161998.1:426195-450281 GCF_001447785.1 Gekko japonicus | reverse complement strand
GAATTAGATATATAGATGTGGAAAATGAGGGTGGCTGTTTGAAGGAGTACCCAATGATGGAGGTGAAGTCACGTGGGAAAGCCATCCTGCAAACAGGGCATGAGCTAGCCTTCTGTGGCAGGTAGGGTTTCTGATTCCTCCATAACTAGGAAGGGCTTCCGTCATCCTACATCCATTTGGGCCGCTTGATGCTGTAGCTGCATGGCTTGGATCCAGTCGGGTTTTTTTAATTCAGTCTTGATTTCCCTCCTTATCACAGCCTTCCTCGCACGGGGCTTTTTACCAGACAAGTCCCCATGATCTCCCCCCCCCCCCCCCGTGGAACTGCAGATAGGTGGTGCTTTAAGCCACACAAGGGGAGAAGGTTTGGCTGCAAGAGTTGCTTGTGTCAGAAACACCTATGCTGAGCAAGGGCAACTGTTTTTAAGTCCACCCCGAGCTAGATGGCTCAGGCATCAGCCCTGGTTAGTACTTGTATGGGAGACCAGAGGCAGGCAATGGCAAACCACCTTGATTCCTCTGTTGCCTTGAAAATCCTACAGGGTCACCATAAGTCGGCTGTGGCTGGGCGGCGAGTCTTGTGAGCAAAAATTCCCTGAGCTAAGACAAAAATGTTTGAGCCAGAGGCTAAAAAACTGTGAGCTAGCTCACACTAACTCAGCTTAGAGAGAACAGTGGTCACCATAAGTCGGCTCTGGCTGGGCGGCACTTCCCACCAATTATTAAGTTCAGAGACTTAATACCTACTTGAATATGGATGCTTGCATTTAAATGGTCTAGATTTACGAAGGAACGTGCCTTCCTCAGACCATTGATCTAGCTTGGCAGGTACAGTCTACAATGACCACAGTCCGGGGTTGCAAGCGATGACCCAGCCCAGCTCTGTGGTCTACAGAGGTCAAGGGCTGATCCAGAGATCTTCTCGGTGCAAAGAATGACCTCTAACTGTAGATCTATGGCTCCTTCCCATAAGGAGATTTTCAGACTATGAAGCTGCCTGATGCTGCACTGGGCCACTTTGCCATCTAACCTAGGTTGGGGGGAAGGAGGAGGAGAGGAGACTGTATACACCACCTTTCACTACCTGAAGGGGTCTCAGAGCAGCTTACAATCTCCTTTCCCTTCCCCTCCCCACAACAGACACCCTATGAGGTAGGTGGGGCTGAGAGAGAGCTCTGAGAGAACTGCTCTTTCCAGAACTCTGAATGAACTTGTAACTGACCCTAGATCACACTAGCAGCTGCATGCGAAGGAGTGGGGAATCAAACCCAGTTCTCCCAGATTAGAGTCCACACTCCTAACCACTACACCAAACTAGCTCTCTGTGATGGACAGTGGCTCTCCAAGTCCTCACACAGAGAATCTTTTCTTGCATCTGATGCATGAGATCTCTCTCTCTCTCTCTCTCTCTCTCTCTCTCTCTCTTTTTAGCAGAAGGCACCAGGGGCTGAATCTGCACACATCCATGTGCCAAGTGTGCGCTCCGCTGTAATGAGATAATATCCTCTTGCATCCAGTTAGAGAATCTGGATCAATTAGTTCTGTGAGAATTATTCTTTAAACTATTAATCTATCTGATTAAGGTTATTTTTGACCCTTAATTTTGATAGTAGAGATGAATTAATTTTGAGCTCTGTTCTTTGAACACTCACAGGCAAACCAGCAGAAAACCTTCAAGAAATAATTTTCTTTATTAGATGTTAGGGGGGAAAGCGTGTGAAAATCAACCCTACAGTAACCGCAGAAACAAATCTCCTAGCATTTCTCAACCATATTTGAATAAGTAAAATTTAAAGCAAATCAGATTTCAGATTATTATTTTAAACCTCTTTTAGGACGTTTTGGGGAAACCCCAAGACACACGCAAACAGAAATCTCACCAGAATCTCTTGAGAGTTCCATCCACAGAAATCCGATTTGCTTATCACATCACTGTGTTTACATAAAAATAACAATTTTATCTTATGCTAAATCTTTCTATCAAATGTGAGATTATCGTCATCTAGATAAGTTATTGGTTCTTAACCACTGATGAGATAATTAAACAGGCGCATCCAAAAATACTTCTGGTATGTGCTCATTATCTTTTGCAAGCATGATCAGAAAGCCAAACTTAATTAAAAAGCAATAAAACTAAGATTTACAAACTGTTTTAATTAACTGTCAAAGGTAAAAGAAAAACATCATGCAATCAGATTGACCAACCATTGAACGTGATATGAGCTCACCACTACACAAAAACGTGCAAAAATCAGCAAGAAACACTGCTACTGAGCTACATTCCTGTTCAGAGAAGTTTACACAGCTAAATCAAAGTCAAGAAGAACAGGGCATTCATTACAAATGCCTTGATCTAAACTGGTGGATTGAAAGTGCCTATCAAATCGCAACAATTTACGGTGACCCTATTGGGTTTTCAAAGCTAGATAGACAAACAAAGATGTGGTTTGTCATAGCCTGCCTCTGTGTAACCAACCACCCTGGACTTCCTTAGTGGCCTCCCAACTGAGTCCTGCATAGCTTCTGAGATCTGATAAGATTGTGTCAGCCAGGACCATCCAAGTCAGGACTCAATGAAATTACTCCTGACGCTCCAGAAAGGTAGCTGTGTTCATCTGCTGCAGACAAAATAATAAAGGTCACACTAATTTCATTGGTCTTAAAGGTGCAATGAGACATTGCAACTCCTAGAGGACATTATGAAGATACACACAGGAGTTCTGTGCCTCTCGGACTTGCATGAGGAGAGGATTTTTAAGCTTCCCCACATCCCTGCACTGTTTTCCTGACCAGAAATGTCATTAGTGAGCTGTTTGCCCTGCTGGGAAAACGTATGCATTGCTATGAGTACCTGTAAGCTTCCTTAAGGGGTAAAACAGCAGATCAGAGAAATGATGCTGTGGAAGGGGAAGATGAAAGCCCCTCTCCTTGTGTACTGTGGTGTCAAGTCCTTGTTTGTTTCAGCTGCTCGGGTTGGGCACACGGTCCTGGGAGGAAAACGGAGATGGGTCGTCCTCTAGCGCCTCAGACCCTAAGCGTTGCCTCACACCCATCTCCCCTGCCCCGTCCAAGGTTTTAGGGGTCAGTGTCACACCGCAGAAGAAAAGAGTACCCCTCTCTTCTTGGCTCTCCACACTGGACGCCCTATGCCACCTGGACGTCGGCCTTATCCTCCCCGGCTGTGCCTGGACTAATCCCCTTTATTTCCCACAGGTGCGTGCCCGGCCCTTACAGTAAGTCGGCCATGGGTCTGGTTACTCCTCCGCTGCCTCCCCAGAAAAACCAGCCCTCTCTTCACCGGCCTGGCCCTCCGCGGGGCCAGCAGCTGGCTTGGCCCTTTTCCCCACCCTGTAGGGAACCGGGGAAAGCATCCCCGGTCCCCCTTCGAACCCTCTGGATTGTTGACCTGGGGACAGCCGCCGGACTCTGAGGTTCCCAGTTGTGCCAGTTCCTGGGGTCGGTTCCTGGCCCGCCCCGGGAGCCCGTCTTGACAAGCGGGGTGCAGGTCCAGGTCTCCATTGGCCGAGCCAGGTGCCCTGTCGTCGGTCTGCAGGGACGGCAGGGGGGTGGGACTGGGAGCCGCCTCCTGACATGTGCTCCCAGTCTAAATTGGGCCTCCATGCTTAGGGGAGGGCACAGAGGTCCAGTACACCTCTTTGTAATTTGTGAACTGACCCTACAGTTTATTATTTCAAATTTATTTGATGCTGATAGTATTTCTGCGTGAGCTTGAAACAGCGGCGTGCATGCCCCTTCCGGCTGCTCACTCCCTTGCTCTGAGCTTGGCAAGAGGTTGAAAGGGATTGGGGGTGACCAAGTAAAGTGATCTTGAATAAGATCATTTTTAAGCCAATGATGGCCAACCAGAAGCCTGCAGGTGGCATCGCTGAGAGGAGTACCAGCTCACTGCAAGGAAGGCCCAAGAGTCTTTGGCCAGGCGGCTCTCAGACCTCCCTCCTAGCATCCTCTGTCCGTGGTGCAGTGACAGGAGGGAGGCCCCACAGGCACGCTAGAAGGACGGAAGATAGGCGGATTTTCTGGGAGCGATCTCACCGCCACATCTGGGAAGGGTAGAGCTCCCGTGTCTCACCTGAGGCTTCCCGCCGAAGATGCGGGGTAAAAAACTAGTACTTCCGAGGTACTCCTTTCCGGAAACCGCGGGGCAAGGGCGGGCGTCTGATCACGTTTCCGGTGGCATCCGGCGCCCGCCCATGTCCCGTCACGAAAAGGTTTTTTCCCCCCAAGTCTCCACAGATGCGCACAAGCACCCAAGGGAGCATGCGAACACTTGGGTTAAAAGGGGGGGAAAACCCCGCCGATCCACTTCTTTGCCGCGCCGCAGGAGTGAGGTATGATCGGCACCTCCCCAGCACCTCCCCCCAACCACGGGAAGTCAGCGGGATGTTTGATCCCGCTGCCACGCAGTAGTTCGCTCCGGGGCAAACAGCCACGCCTCCCCCCCCCACGATATCCGGCCCGTGTGACCGGGGCCTTTATTAGGAATCCTTATTGTTAGATTTAAATATTGTTATCATTCAAATGTTATCATATTTTCTGATCAGCTTACTGATTGACCAAATAATACTACCATACTAGTGATCCGCTTTGAATCCCAGTGAGAAAAGCACAACTATAGATGAAAATAAATAAATAAAGCTTTCTATTCCACTGTTTCTGGAGAATGCCCGTCTTCTTTTCCTTCAGGGTGCCATGGTGGGCATGTTTCCAAACAATACAACAGTCCTGCCCTTGTCCTCCTCTGCTTAGAAATCCTGCTCTCTTAGATAAAGGATAACACTGTAGAGAATGAAGCAGAATAGGTTAGAAAAAACTGGCCACCCTTTCTGTGCATGTGGACTTATTTAAAATCAAGGGGCAAACATTTGGCGACAAGAAAAGTCAAGTTCTGCAAACTGATTATCGGCAGATAGCACAAACAACACAGATCTTCCTCTCATTGTTGATTAGACGTAATAAACGAGTTAAGGATAAACTGCACTTCTCCCTAACAGCCAAGATGATTTCCAAACCTGCCAACCACCAGGTGGGTTTGGAGATCTAGAATCACAACTGATCCCTACACTACCTCTAGACTACAGAGGAGGAGGAGGAGGAAGAGAAGATTGGATTTATACCCCACCCTTCACTACCTGAAGGAGTCTCAGAGCATCTCACAATCTCCTTTCCCTTCCCCATCCCTTCCCACAACAGAGACCCTGCGAGGTAGGTGGGGCTGAGAGCTCTTTCAAAGACTGCTCTAGAGAGAACTCTGAAACAACTTGTAACTGACCCAAGGTCACACCACCAGCTGCATGCAGAGGAGTGGGGAATCAAACCCGTTTCTCCCAGGTGAGAGTCCGTGCTCCTAACCACTACACCAAACTGGCTCTCAAGAGATCAGTAGCCCTCGAGAAAATGGCTGCTTTGGAAGGTTGACTCTATGGCATTACACCCCACTGAGACCCCTCCCCTCTCTAACCCCAGCCTTCCCAGGCTCCACCCACAAATCCCCAGGAATTCCCCAACCCAGAGTTGGCAACTCAGCCTACAGATGTAATTGCATCCTGTGCCTTGTCGGTGTTGTAAAATAGTCTCTATTTGAAAGAAGAGATTTCTTTGCTTTTAAAAACCTTTATTTCTAAGGGTAAAAGGTACACGGGATTACTACAAATAAACATAACTCTAACAGCTACATTTTCTAAGCTGTCTATAGTCAACACTAACAGAGAGATAATGGAGAATCTGTCCTTCTTCTCGACCCCTAGAAAGGAAGTCACCTGAAAACAAAGAACCAATCTGTATCACAGTAGAAGCTACTTTTCCCGGGCTAATTCCCCATTGGCTCAATGCCAGGTATCCCTTCCAGGTCAGTCTAAACAATAGCAATACTAGGCAAACAAGTTAACCCTATAATAACTGGATTGTCAGACCTTGTAAACACATGCATTTCCAACACCCCTTCTCAAGGTCTAACATGTAAGTCATACATACACATACAAAACATTATTCATTATTCAATTCAACATTTGTACCAATCATATTCAACATTTTACGTAGACGTTCAAATTTCTCTTTGGTCAGTGGCTTAGTCAGAATGTAATTGCATTCTGTGCCTTGTTGGAACTTGTGGGCCGGAGGGCCTCTGGGAGAGGCCATTTCTGATACATGGGTGCCTATGTGCAATGCTGCAGTTTTTGACATGCTAGCTTTATGCCAGTTATGGGGGGCATTCCCAAGATGGCGTGGTTTAGGTAGCCAATTAACTTGTGCCATGTGCCTGGACCTGCCCCTCCGCCCCCACTGGCACAGAGGGTTGTGCTGGCAATACTCCAGTGGGAGATCATGGTGTTGCCCCATTAGCGTATCTAGGAGATACCGCAGGGGTAGAAGCTTGTCAGTTGTCCCCCTCTCAGGATTGCACTATTTATATATTTCTATATTATATTTCTAAATACGGTCTAATAATCTGCTATCTTGTCCGTATGCAAGTGTTAATAATAACTCGACCATTTCCACCATAATCAGTCTTTACAGCAATAATTAACAGATCAAAGAGCCCAAAATGTATTCCATTTTACAAGTCAACTGAGTCCAATAAAAGCTGCCAAATGCATTCCCGACTCCCATCTTCATCAGCAGCTATTGTATAGCATTCAATTCATTATCAGTGCTTCAATTCATCATCTACTGTTTATATTAATGAAAGATCATTCATCTTTCCTTCATACATAAAAGGATTTCCCCCTTTGCTCAAATGGGTCTTTAATATACAAAGTGGGACCAAATGTCATGAATGAATATGGTACTCTTTGATCTGCTTTTGTAGTTGGAATATTACTACCAACTGGGCAGATTTTATTCAGTTTCTGAGGTAATGTTTGTATATTGATACTACAGTAAAGATCATTGATCTATGTATTTTATAGGCATTTTTAAAATTTTTATTAAATGCAAGAACAAAGCAGTACAAGCAGTGATAGAAACTTGAAAAATATAAGCCATCTTGTAAGAAGATCGAATACAACATAAGTAAAATGCCAGAAACAATCATGAAAAAGGTCAGTGATAAGTAGACAAGAGAGTCTCATATATAAGAGGTGATTGTGACCAGGATGTATACTGAGAGGAGACTTAGACTGCTAAGTCTAACATCAGATCTGCTAAGTCTAACATCGAGATGGTGTCAGAGAGTGTAATTAAAGAGTGAGCCACTTATGATAGTGCATATTAGAAGGAAGACGATCCCTGTTTGACATGTATTCCAGGACTGGGAGTATTTTGTAGGCATGAACCTAGATCCGTGTCATTTATATTTGATTTATGAGTACATTAGTTCAATTCTGTGTGACATCAAAGACTCAAGCAGACTTTTTCAGGTACCAAGCTCACGCGTATTTAATGCAGATAACTTATGCTTTAATAGTCCTTAGCCATCTGTGATAAAGTAAGGTTGCCAGGTCCCCCGTGGCCACTAGCAGGAAATGGGAGTCATAGGGTTGCCAGCTCCAGGTTGGGAAACTCCTGGAGATGTGGAGGTGGAGCCTGGGGGAGGACAGGGAACCGAATGGGGCACAATGCCAGAGCCCACCCTCCAAAGCATCAATTTTCTCCAGGGGCACTGATCTCTGTAGCCTGGAGATAAGCTATAATTCCAGGGCATCCCCAGGTCCCACCTGGAGGCTGGCATCCCTAGGCCTGTTTCCCCTGGCCCAAAGGGACGTCCACTTAGTCTCGACCAGGGCCAGGGCTTTTTCTGCCCTGGCCCCAGCCTGGTAGAACATACTCCCTATTGAGATCAGGGCCCTGCGGGATCTCATTCAATTCTACAGGGCCTGCAAGATGGAGCTGTTCTGCCAGGCCTTTGGCTGAGGCAGTGGGTGTCCATACAAGGCCCCTCCCTCGAGGTTGCTGTTACCAGGGGTCGTTTCGTAGAAAAAGAGCTAGGGGAACTCATTAGCATAACTCATTAGCATACGCCACACCCCCTGACATCATCGGAAGGGGAGTGCAAGGAAGCCCCGCAAAGGCCCTCCCTGGCCCCAGGCAGGCAGGGGTGGGGAGAGGCAGGGAGGAAGCAACTTACCCTCCCTCTTCTCCTGCCTCCTCCTGCCTGAATGAGGGCCGGAAGAGGGGTGGCCGGAAGCAGGGGGTGGGGCTTCGTCATGTGCCCCACCCCCCGTACCTCACCCGGGGGAACTGCGATCCCCCCCCCATATGACCTCTGGCTTTTACCCACCCACTGATAACCAGCCACATTTATCTACCTTAACTGGGCCAGAACCTCCTAACAGCAAACTGTGACTACCGTTTATATGTTAAATTTTATTGTATTCATTGAAATTGATGTAACCCGCCCTGAGCGCCCTGTGGGATGGGCGGGATATAAATGTGAATAAATAAATAAATAAATGTTATTTATAGGCAAATAATCCACAGAAGTTCTGAGTGGAGGAAGGTGATACAGGAAGTTTTAAACCACTTACATTTGTGTTTGTGGTCAGTGTAAGAAAGTCATTCTCTGTGCTTGTGTTAAAGTAAAAGGGCTGCCTGTGGTTTGAGAATGGCAGAAGAGTGAATTGTTAGCCTAACTTTGGTTGCCCCATTGCATTGTGGGTTACAATCAGAGTTAACGCTGCAGCGCAGAAAACAAGCTTAACCTTATTAAGAACTAATTTTGAGTCCAGTGGCACCTGTAAGACCAACAAAGGTTTGAGAGCCAGTTTGGTGTAGTGGTTAAGTGCGTAGACTCTAATCTGGGAGAACTGGGTTTAATTCCCCACTCCTCCATTTACAGCTGCTGGATGATCTTGGGCAAGCCGTAGTTCTGATAAGAGCTGTCCTTGAAAAAGAGCAGTTTCTGTCAGAGCTCTCTCAGCCCCACCTACCTCACAGGGTGTCTGTTGTGGGGAGGGGAAGGGAAAGGAGTTTGTAAGCCGCTCTGAGGCTCCTTTGGGTAGTGAAGGGCGGGGTATAAATCCAATCTCTTCAAGGTATGTGCACACATACTTCTTCAGATACAATGAAATAAAATAACAGTTCATATATAGACAGATGTCTCTACATAGGTGAACAGCAAATTAGCACACACCTTAATGAAGATGTTTTGACATATGCAAAGACTAAATAGCAATAACAAACTAAGTTCATTAGTTTGGATTTAATTGGGAAACAGCGAAGTAATAAATATGTCAACATAGGAGATACATGTGCAAAAGTGACTCTGTTGTTATGCTCCATTCGCCTCCTTTCAAGCATGGTGGAATTAACTAACAAAATCCTTTTCTTAGAGGTGGGGTGCAGCATTATGTCAGAGAAATGCATTCCACTATTCATTGCATTACATTCACTACTCCAATATACTATTCCAAAAAAAGAAATACACTAAAACACAGAGGATGTATAGCCCTTCTGGGTGAGAATACATATGTAAGAACAGAATGAGTTTAGCACATGTAAGGAGATAAGAAAGCAATATCCCTGTTAAGTCCTGGGGAGATTTTTGTTCCGAGTAATAACTTGTAATCCAATGTCCCTTTCCGTTCTGTTCTTGAAGTCCCTTTGCCATAAAACTGCGACTTTGAGGTCACCCCTTGAATGTCCCGGAAGGTTGAAGTGTTCTACAAGTTTCTCAGTCTTGTGATTCCTGATGTCAGATCTGTGTCCATCTATCCTCAGGCGGGAAGGTCTTCCTCGGCCACTGATTCCCTACAACAGCAGCAACAAATACGAAACAGAGGGCGGGACCGAGAAACGACGACCACGGTCTAGTCTCGAGGCGCGCGCGGGCTCGCTTGGCCCTTCTGCCCTTTTTCCTCTTTCTCTGTGTGTGCGCGCGCGCATGCCCTGACTATGTTGTTGAAGACGGAAGTGGGCGAGGCCGTTTGGAATTTTGGCGCGAGAGCAGCAGTTAAGGCTTATTGGGTTTGCGCGCGCTTCAGGGGAAGAAAAAAAGAACGTGGGAGACTTAGGTGAGGGGAGACATCCGGGAACTTACCAAGGAGAGCAAGGCGTCCTTGGTGTGGCTGAGAGGACACTGACAAGAGACAGAGGTGAGACGCGCCCCTCTTCGCCTTTCCCTTAAGAGGGAGCGAGTGACGGGGGGGTTGGGGGGAGTATTGACTTTGTTCGTTCTCGTGCCAACCCCGGTGCTTTCTGGGAAAGAACGGGGGGCGGGGGGGTGGGGGGTGGAAGTTCAGCGACAGTGTAGCTGCTCCTTTTCCATCGGAATGCCGCCGCACCGCGCCTAGTCACAAAAAGCGTTATCTTTCCCCACCAGTTCTGCTTGCCTCTAATGACATGGTTTCCCTCCACCGTATTTATTTGTTACATCTTTCGACTTTTAGCCAGAAATTGGCTTTCAGCTTGCGTGTCGGCGCTCCTAATCATAAATGACCATTGAAATTAAAAACTGCAAAGCGTCCCAAAATTTCCGGTATGTTTTCCACGTGGATGTGAAGGGAAGCTTAAAAAAACAAAAACCAACACGTAATTTGTTACTATCATTCCTTTTTTTTTTGCAAACCCCCCCCCCTCAAAGTTGCAAAGAGTCGAATACTAAAGATACAGCATTGAAAGAAATATTAAGGTACAAGGTTAAAAGGGCTTTAAGGTAAAGGTAAAGGTTCCCTTGCTCGAAAGCCAGTCGAGTCCGACTCTAGGGTTGCGGTGCTCATCTCCGTTTCAAAGCCGAAGAGCCAGCGCTGTCCGAAGACGTTTCCGTGGTCATGTGGCCGGCATGACTAAACACCAAGGCGCACGGAACGCTGTGACCTTCCCACCGAAGTGGTCCCTATTTATCTACTTGCAATTTCTTGCTTTCGAACTGCTAGGTTGGCAGGAGCTGGAACTAGAGACGGGAGCTCACTCCGTCTTGCGGCACCCGGGTCTTGAACCGCTGAACTACCGACCTTCCACAGCCTGCAGTTCAGCGTCTTAGCCACTTGACGGAAGCTTTAAAAAGCCCTTATCATAAGAGAAAATGTGTGACCTTTGATCCTAATATCTGTAACATTCTAGTGACTTGTAAATCTGGTTAGACTGTACTGATGTGTATTACTGGGCTTTTGGGGGGGGAGGGCTTGGCTATTACTCATGTTTAGGATAACATCTTTATTTTGAAGTCTGGGTTTTATCTTCTGGATCTGTATATGCAATTATTAACTGTATTAGAATTTAGTTACCTATCAATATGTCCCGGCTAGCCTGATCTTAGAAGCCAAGCAGGATCCGCCCTGGTTAATATTTGGATGGGAAGGTCCAGGGTGGCTGCTCCGTGGCAAGACCTCTGAACATCTTTTGCCTTGAAAACCCTGTGGGGTTGCCGTCAGTTGGCTGTGACTTGACAACAAATAAATGCATTAGGCGAGCAGTGGTTAAGACGCTGAACTGCAGGCTGTGGAAGGTCGGTAGTTCAGCAGTTCGAGACCCGAGTGTGCTGAGTGGGCTCCCGTCTCTAGTTCCAGCTCCTGCCAACCTAGCAGTTCGAAAGCAAGAAATTGCAAGTAGATAAATAGGTACCACTTCAGTGGGAAGGTAACAGCATTCCGTGCGCCTTGGTTTTTAGTCATGCCGGCCACATGACCATGGAAACGTCTTCGGACAGCACTGGCTCTTCGGCTTTGAAACGGAGATGAGCACCGCAACCCTAGAGTCGGATTCGACTGGCTTTCGAGCAAGGGGACCTTTACCTAGCTATAGATAGCATAACCCTTCGCTTTGAGGTTGGGACTCTAATTGCGCTGAATTATTGCTTGTGTGGCAGTTATCCCCTGGCATCCCCCATGCATGCGCACATTATTATTAATATTAACTTCCTGTCCCCAGTTATCCTGTCCCCAGTTATCCTGTCAGTTATCCTGTCCCCAGTTATCCTGTCAGCACCATTTTAAAAACCTGGAAGCTGTTGATTCTTTGCAACAGATTGCAAGTGGACAGCATGTGGAGGGACAGCGTGGTACAATGGTTAGAGTGCCAGACTTGGATCTGGGAGACCCAGTTCGAACCCATACGTTGCAGTAGATGTTTGCTAGGTGACCTTGCCCAGTCAGCCTAACCTACTTCATGGGGTTGTTCTAAAAAGCTATGTGAGTTTCTTGATAGAAAGAGAATAATTTTGGATCATGTCTTATTTTATAAACTGTATGTACTTAGATCCCTTTTTTAACAGACACACACAGAGAAACTAACGCAAGTCATGAATTTCTGATGTCCTCTGAAAATTCCATGTAGTTTTCTGTTGCTGCTTTTCTTCTTTCTGTGACTTTGCTGACTGCTTCATTTGCTTTTGTTTGGAGTGCCTCCAGCAGATCTGATTCCAGTCCTGTCAGTTTCCTCTGAATGTCATGGGTCTTATCAGGAATCACAAAGGCCATTAGAAACTGCATCACTGCCATTGATGGCTCTACGACAATTGCAGCAGATGGATTAAATGCATCTTACCTCAGATGCTCCCCAAATGGCTGGTGTCTGGAGACTGGAGACTGCAGGTTATTGCAGTTCTTAAGACGGGAGTTCTAGTGTCTGGGTAGATTCACGATGACTTGTAGAAGCCTTAAATTTGTATTCACAAAAAAAATAAATATCCCTTCTGCAAATAAACATAAGTGACTCATACTGGGTTAAAACTTATTCATGCAGTCACAGTTGGAAACTACACATAAAGATCCCCTTGGTGATTTCACAAATGGTACTTTTGAGTTCCACTGTACAACTTGTGCTTGTTTCAGAAGAAAGACTTATTTGAAACTGATGATTGTTATATGTATACATTCATTCTGTTTACAAACTGGAGAAATTTGCTGAGTTTAATTTGTGGGGCAGTCCTTTTACCCAAACCTCTTGCCTCGAGTTATTAGTCATCACAAGCTTCCATGAGGATTCTGTTTCTGTTCCTAGTACTTTAGATGGGCGCTCGTGCCATCCTCTTGAAGGCGCCAGCCTGAAAATACTTCTCATTTTATACTTGCATCCTACCCCCCCCCCCCTCCATCCCTCCCTTTCACAATGGCAATTGAACATTAAGAGTGCTTGGTAGTCCAGCATGACAACTGTTTTCTATGTAGTAAAGGTAAAGGTTCCCTTGCTCGAAAGCCAGTCGAATCCAACTCTAGGGTTGTGGTGCTCATCTCCCGTTTCAAAGCCGAAGAGTCAGCGCTGTCCGAAGACGTTTCCGTGGCCATGTGGCCGGCATGACTAAACACCGAGGCGCACGAAACGCTGTTACCTTCCCACCGGACCGGAAGGCCTGGAGGGAGCTGGTCCATGGGGTCGCAAAGAGTCGGACTCGACTGTGCGACTGAACAACAACAAAAACTATAGATAGCATAACCCTTCGCTTTGAGGTTGGGACTGAATTATTGCTCTGAATTATTGCTGGTGTGGCAGTTATCCCCTGGCATCCCCCATGCATGCGCACATTATTATTAATATTAACTTCCTGTCCCCAGTTATCCTGTCCCCAGTTATCCTGTCAGTTATCCTGTCCCCAGTTATCCTGTCAGCACCATTTTAAAAACCTGGAAGCTGTTGATTCTTTGCAACAGATTGCAAGTGGACAGCATGTGGAGGGACAGCATGGTACAATGGTTAGAGTGCCAGACTTGGATCTGGGAGACCCAGTTCGAACCCATACGTTGCAGTAGATGTTTGCTAGGTGACCTTGCCCAGTCAGCCTAACCTACTTCATGGGGTTGTTCTAAGGATAAGTGACTTCCGGTCCCCCTTGGGGAGAAAAGCTGTGTGAGTTTCTTGATAGAAAGAGAGTAATTTTGGATCATGTCTTATTTTATAAACTGTATGTACTTAGATCCCTTTTTTAACAGACACACACAGAGAAACTAACGCAAGTCATGAATTTCTGATGTCCTCTGAAAATTCCATGTAGTTTTCTGTTGCTGCTTTTCTTCTTTCTGTGACTTTGCTGACTGCTTCATTTGCTTTTGTTTGGAGTGCCTCCAGCAGATCTGATTCCAGTCCTGTCAGTTTCCTCTGAATGTCATGGGTCTTATCAGGAATCACAAAGGCCATTAGAAACTGCATCACTGCCATTGATGGCTCTACGACAATTGCAGCAGATGGATTAAATGCATCTTACCTCAGATGCTCCCCAAATGGCTGGTGTCTGGAGACTGGAGACTGCAGGTTATTGCAGTTCTTAAGACGGGAGTTCTAGTGTCTGGGTAGATTCACGATGACTTGTAGAAGCCTTAAATTTGTATTCACAAAAAAAATAAATATCCCTTCTGCAAATAAACATAAGTGACTCATACTGGGTTAAAACTTATTCATGCAGTCACAGTTGGAAACTACACATAAAGATCCCCTTGGTGATTTCACAAATGGTACTTTTGAGTTCCACTGTACAACTTGTGCTTGTTTCAGAAGAAAGACTTATTTGAAACTGATGATTGTTATATGTATACATTCATTCTGTTTACAAACTGGAGAAATTTGCTGAGTTTAATTTGTGGGGCAGTCCTTTTACCCAAACCTCTTGCCTCGAGTTATTAGTCATCACAAGCTTCCATGAGGATTCTGTTTCTGTTCCTAGTACTTTAGATGGGCGCTCGTGCCATCCTCTTGAAGGCGCCAGCCTGAAAATACTTCTCATTTTATACTTGCATCCTACTCCCCCCCATCCATCCCTCTTTTTCACAATGGCAATTGAACATTAAGAGTGCTTGGTAGTCCAGCATGACAACTGTTTTCTATGTAGTAAAGGTAAAGGTTTCCCTTGCTTGAAAGCCAGTCGAATCCGACTCTAGGGTTGCGGTGCTCATCTCCGTTTCCAAGCCGAAGAGCCGGCACTGTCCGAAGACTTTTCTGTGGTCATGTGGCCAGCATGACTAAACACCAAGGCGCACGAAACGCTGTTACCTCCCCACCGAAGTGGTACCTATTTATCTACTTGCAATGTCTTGCTTTCGAACTGCTAGGTTGGCAGGAGCTGGAACTAGAGACGGGAGCTCACTCCGTCATGCGGCACTCGGGTCTCGAACTGCTGAACTACTGACCTTCCACAGCCTGCAGTTCAGCGTCTTAACCACTTGAGCCACCACAGCTCCTTTTCTATGTAGACAGGTCTGTTAATAAAGGAAGTTATTGTGTACTAGGATCTAGGTGATCCAGGTTCAAATCCCACCTTTGCCAGAGAATCTAATTGGGTAACCTTGGGCCACTCATATGTTCTCAAACAGACCTACCCTACCTCACAGAGTTGTGAAGGTTAAATTAAGGAGAGAAGAACAACATAAGCTGCTTTAGGTCCCTACTGGGAAGCAAGATGGGGTATGATGCCTGTTTTAAATCTAGTATTGGCTGCTGCTCACAAAAAAGGACAATTGCTCTGGCTGTTGCTTCATGAGGTATCGTTTCAGGTCTTTCGTCAGGGGGCAGAATGGCTCATTCAGTATTCATACTGCTGTTAAATATTGTGAGCACAGTCAGCTGTGGGGTTGGTGAATGGAGCAGTGGGAGTGGAGCTCCTAGTTGGAAATAGCATTGCAGGTGGCTTCTGGAGATAACCCAGGTCAGAATGTTCTGATTCCCTTTGGGTTTTGAGGGTCCTAGTTTTGTTTTTGGGTGAGGTATGCCTGCCAGAGACAACCATAGCTTCCAGTGCAAAAAGCAGAGTGTGCGGGTCAGGAAGTTCCAATTCCTTTCATGTTTGGCACTCAGTTCCCATGATCATTCTAATACAATGGCCAGTTTTGAGATGCCTACCTTTATTTTCCGAGTATTTATGCCTGCCACAGACAGTCAGATCCTTTTATTATTACAAACCCCCAATGACTAAAATTCTGCTCTTTCCTTGCAGCACCTCCCTGTGGTGGAACCCATCATGCCAGTAGCTCTGGACAGTGCAGGGGCAGAGTCCCAGCTGAGTCATACTCCTCTGCCAGTGCCTGCCTTCTTCCACGAAGCCAAACGCAGCTTTTCAATCAAGAAGGCCCATCGGCCACTTAGCTACACCCTTCCTTCACGGCCACGCCACAAGAGCACGCTAACCGTGAGCCGAGTTTTTTCTGACCGCCGGCTTCAGCCATGGACCCAGCCCCACCCACGCAGCGTGTCCTTTGATGGAGCACAGAGGCAGCCACCGTCTCTGCACAGCCGCCCCTATGATGCTTCCAAGAAAGAGCTGTTTTTCAGGCAGTGCTTTCAACAGCTGAGCCGTCTAGGGCGGGGATCATTCGGTGAAGTATACAAGGTAAGATGGTGGTGGAGGCACCACTAGTCTCTGGACGTGAAAGGCTGTCTTCTTTCAGAGCCTGAGGGTCTCTTAGGACCTAGTAAAGGGGAGTAGTGCAGAAACACTAAAAGTAGACATTGGGAGGTAGAGAGTAAGGGCTGATTGAATTCTGGACTATCTCCCTGGAAACCCTTTTCCATTTTGCAAGCGGTGTGTGTAAGCATGCATGTAATATTTAGAAAATGGTTGGTTTCCATGGGTAGAGCTGTGAGTCGCTACATAAAATATGCACACCTCCTATTTGTATTAATTTATTCTCTGTATAATCGAATTGGTAGTAGATTCAGGACAGATACAAAAAAAAAAAGAATTTCCTGTATTGTCTAATTATCTTAAGACAGATTGGCCACCGTGAGATATGGTAATGGGCATGGGCTTAGATGACAGCAAAGGGGGATTTGGTGAATGTATGAAGGATGGATCTGTAAACAGTTGGTAGCTGTTGTGCCTAAAGGGAACTTCCATGTTCCAAGGCAGTATATTTCTGAAGGCCAGTTGCTGGATAAAAAGCAGCGTGGGAAGGCTGTTGACTTGATGCCTTACAAGTAGGTTTTCTGAGATCATCTACTTGGCCACTGCCGGAGCAAGAAAAGAAGGGCTGCAGCAAGCACGGTACTGAAAACAAAAACAGACAGTTGGTGCTATGAGAGAATTCCCACTGCTTTGTTCAGAATATGATATTTACAGATCCTCCTGATGAAGTGTATGTGAAACTTACAGGGGTCTAACGGGGGGGGGATTCTCCCACTGCATCAGTTGTCTATTATTTTTGGCCATTACTGCTAACCGGTTACATGGACCCTTGGTAATACACAGCAAGACTCTTCTTAATTTTTTCCTTGAGGTTATTTTTCTTTTATATATCTTCCTGTAAAATTGTGTGCTTTTCAGCTAGAAGAGCACTAAAGTGAAATGTCTTCCATACCCAATCCCCCACTGTGTGTGACACACGCTCTTAACTTTTGCTGATTTTAAAGGCTTCTGCAAGTTTCAGATTAAACCGAATAGCATATGCTTTCCATAATTTTTTTTTTAATTTGCACAACATGTGATGAGCATAACTTTTTGGCGTAGAGTCTGGATCTTCTTGACCCAGCATCCTACCAGCCCTGTCTGGGAAGTTCGGATTCCTGGATAGTATCCCAGGGTGAGGTTTCCAGAACGGCCTGGGGCCCTTTTAGCATCTGGAACTTGATAAGCTCTTTCCTGTCCTATTCTATCTTTTACAGGTGCGCTGTAAGGAGGATGGGCAGTTGTATGCAGTGAAGCGTTCTGTGGAGCCGTTCCGAGGCGAGGGTGACAGACAGCGCAAATTGGCCGAGGTGCGCAAGCATGAACGTGTGGGACATCATCCCAACTGCGTGAGCTTCGTGCAGGCCTGGGAGGAGCGTGGGCAGCTTTACATCCAGACAGAACTGTGCCCAGGCAGCCTGCTGCAGTACTGTGAGCAGCATGGGCCACTACCTGAATGGCAAGTGCAGGCCTTCCTCTGGGACCTGCTGCAGGGACTGCGTCACTTACACAGTCGCAACCTCTTACACATGGACGTCAAGCCGGCGAATATCTTCCTCTCCTCTAACAACGTCTGTAAGCTGGGCGACTTTGGGCTGATGCTGGAGCTGGACTTCGGGGATCTGAATGATGCTCAAGAAGGGGACCCTCGCTACATGGCCCCCGAGTTGCTGCGAGGAGAGTATACCAAGGCTGCTGATGTCTTCAGGTACTGTCTGAGATGGGCAGGAGGGCCATAAATTCCCTCATGCCCAAGAAGACTACCAGCCTCTTGCTTGCTTGCCTTTGCTCCCCTGCCTCAAACTTCAGCTTGCATTTGGAGATCGGTAGCACTTTTGGGTTTTTGATCAGGGTGTTTTTGTCCCCTCAGCCTCGGCATGACCATTTTGGAGATTGCCTGTAATATGGAGCTCCCCAACGGAGGGGAAGCTTGGCAGCAGTTGCGACAGGGCTACCTGCCTCCTGAGTTCACAGCAGGTGAGTGGGGACAAGGGAGAGGGACATCTGTGTCATATTTGCCCCTGTAGGGACCCTCCTGCCAGTCCGCATGTGAAGTGGGTAGACCCGACGTGGCTTTGGAAGCTAGAAGGATCTAGAGAAATGGTTGGTGCAAATGAAGGATTCAGCCTCTTTTCCAGAAAATTTGGGCAGGCCACTGACTGTCCTTGCTCTTTCCAGGTCTCTCTGGTGAACTGCAGACTCTCTTGGCAGCCATGCTGGAACCCAACCATCAGCTGCGGCCCTCCGTGGAGGCCCTGCTTAGTTCTACCCTCATGCAGAAGGCTGAGAGGCGGCGGAAGCTGATGCTGCTGGTGCAGTCTGGGATCCAACAAGGAGTTGCCATATGCCAGGTGAGCCTGGGCCTTGCTAGAGGGAGCCCTGCTGGATCAGGCCAGTGGGCCATCTAATCCAGCGTCCTGTCTCCGCCATAGAGTTTGCCGTTCACAATGTGAACTCACTGTTCCTGTGGAGTGCATTGGCCCTATTGCACTATTCTAGAACGTAAGAGCCCTGCTGGATCAGACCAGTGGGCCATCTAATCCAGTGTCCTGTCTCCGCCATAGAGTTTGCCGTTTTCACTGCTGCAACACACTAGGTTGACACTTTCACTGAGCTATCTCCTATGAACCCCAAATCTACCCCCACCCTCAGTCTTGGCAAGTTCAGACCCCATTAGTTTATAGTGGAAGCTGGGATTTTTTGCTCCAGTATTCGTCACCTTACCTTAGGGGTCCCCAGCCTTTCTGAGCCTGCAGCCGCCTTTGGAATTCTGACACAGTGTAGTGGGCGGAGCCACAAAATGGCTGCTGCAGCGTACCTTTAGTCACACAGTGCAGACCTTTGTGCCATGGTGGCAGCGTTTTAAAAACCTGCAGAGACTATCAAAATCTCCAGTGGCCAATCAGAAGCCTTGCTGGGCAAAAGCCCCACTTGCCCCCACCCACATCCTAAGAACTCTTTGCGGCTGGGCACCAGAAAAGGTGTCAGTGGGCACCATGGCACCCACAGGCACCGTGCCGGGGGCTCCTGCCTTACACTTACCAGGGCTATTTTTGGGCAGGAACGCAGTTGGCCACACCCAGCAGGAACTCATTAGCATAATAGGCCACACCCAACAGCAGAAACTCACTAGGATTGGCTACATTAGGGGTGTGTGGCCTAACATGCAAAGGAGTTCCTGCTACAAAAAAAGGCCCTGGGTTTTGACAACAGACAAGGTAAACAGAATAAGGAGCAAAAGGTGGGTGTGGCTGGATAACCACACTTCTGGTAACATGGGTGTGCGTCCTAATGGGCTAATGAGTTGTGCTGGCAGGGGCGTGGCCTAATATGCTAATGAGTTTCTGCTGTTGGGTGTGACCTATTATGCTAATAAGTTTCTGCTGGGCTTTTTCTACAAAAAACCCCTCTGACACTTACCAACACTGAACTTCTTTTGCCACATTGTTGCCCGCTCACCCAATTTGTGGAGATTCTCCTGGAGCTCTTCAGTCATCCTTGTTTTTCACCATCCTGTATAATTTTATGACATCTGCAAACCTGACCACGACACCACTCACCCCTTGTTCCCAATCATTTGTGAACAAATTAAATAGTACTGGCCCCAGTACTGATCCTTGTGGGACTCCACTGCTTACTTCCCTCCATTGTGAGAATTGTCCATTTATCGCTACTATTTGCTTCCTGTCATTTAACCAGTTTTTTTAATTCATGAGAGTCTGCTAAGTTTACTCCGGAGTCTTTGGTGAGATACTTTGTCTAAACCCTTTTGAAAATCCAGGTATGTAATGTCTGTTGGGTCACCGTTTATCTACATGCTTGTTCGCTAAAAGACCACCAGAAGGTTGGTGAGGCAAGGCTTCCCTTTGCAGAAGCCATGCTGATTTTCCCTCAGCAGACTTTGATCTTCTATGGCATCTTGTTCCTTGAACTGGGCCAAGGCCTTGCAGCCACCCTTACTTAATCCCAGCTAAAGGTTCCTTTCTAGAAGTTAAGAGACCCTTGTCTTGTGAACTGACCTTACCAAACCACTTTGTGTTGCTGAGCATGAATGCCTCCATGTGTCATACTCTTCTTGCCATCCTGGAATTGCTTTCTTTTGGGTAATTTCTCTTGCTAGGAAGTGCCACGATTCATACTCTCTCACAGTGTGCTATTAGAGCTCGTCCCTCTCCCTGAGGTATCGGAGGCATCATTGTGAGCCTCAACTTGTAACTCGGGGCCATTTGCTCTGCTCCACCTTGTTGCTTCTTTCCTCAGGACTCAGTGTGTGATGTGTTTTTCTCCCTCCCAGACCCTTGTCAGGTTTGTACAGTGGCTCTGGGGGACTGTGTGCAGCCCAGCTCACTGGCTACTGTTTTGGCATCAGGACGTGCCAGTCACACCTCCCCACTCGCCCTTCCCTTTCCCCCTGGAAGACAGCAGCCTCTCCAGTGACTGGGGTGAAGAGCGAGGTGAAGGGGAAGACGATGAGAGCCTTGGTCAGGAAGTCTTTGAGCTAACGAAGGGATCTGGACATCACAACCATACTTGTTCTGTGGAGCTGTGGCCGGCTGACAAGTAAGTGGGGCAGACTCAGCATGGGAGAAACCACATTCAGATAGCTAAAGCAAGCTGTCCTTTTACTTGGAGAAACAAATGTGCCTACTGAAACACCCCAGGACCACCAGCCAGTCTGTCGTGGAGAGGATTATTTCCTGATCTGACGTCTGATATAACGTGAAGCTAAATTACCCTTCAGTCCATTCCACTTTGGGAAAATCCTTCATTCCTTAGTATGTATCCATGCTATATCCTCCCCTAGATCTAGCTGTTACAATCTCTGAGGGGAGAGTGAATACCAATTCTTCCTGACCACAATTTATGGCACTCATCAAGTATGTTTTGCTCATGAGACCATTTTGTTCCAGAATTTCTGTCCCTGATGGCATACCACGGAATCATTAACCTCTAGAATGTCTTATCCACAAAGAAAAATCCAGTTGCAAGTGTCTTCTATATGAGTACTGTTGCACCATATACAATAGTGTGTGGGCACAGACCTGAATTCTAAGTAATGTGTGTGTGTGTTAATCTTCATCCTGCATTTTTAACCATTAGGTAGCAGGTCAACTGTCAGTTCCTGCATCCCCAATTGTCTTTAACTTTCTGGCGCTTTCTCATTTTAATCTGTTCTTATAGCACATGGTGTCATTACATTGGAATAATTTTTTTAAAAAAACATTGCTGTATGTATGTTGGAATGATGATGTTAAGAAGGGAATGAAAGCTCCACTCTTTTTGCTCCCCAGGGTTTGAATCAAGTCCCCTGCCAAGTCAAATCATTCTTCTCTGTGCCTGAATTCCTTCTTGAATGTGGGTGACCAAAATGACTCACTAGTCTTCCTTAATGATAGTTCCCACTTATGCAGGTGTAACTTTGTAAGAGCTGCTGAGTGCGGCTTTTGAAAGGGAGGGGAACAAGTGTCTGGCCAGCTTCCCATGGCAAAGGGAGGGAGCGCAGGGTGTGTGTTTGTGCAGGCATAGCTAGTTCTAATATTGAAAACCAGCCTGGACTCTCCACCCTCTTCTCCATCATACTTCTGTCTCAGGAGATCGAATGCGACAGCGAGCAAACAGATACCTCAAGGTGGCTCCTTTTCTTGCAGAATGCCTGGCTCCCCAGCGCTGAACATATGCCCCAGTGTGGGAAGCACCTCTACCCCACGACACCCCTCACCCCAGCAGAATGGTGACAGAGAAAACAGGTGAGCTTTTGGGGGTACCGGGAGGCAACAAAACACTCCTGGATTCTTTCGCACAGCTCTGCATGCAAGCAGAAGATGGGAAGCTGTGCCCAGGCTTGTTGATGACTCAGGCTGTAATTGTGGCACTGGGCTCATTTATCCTCATGGAGATGTGTCCTCCCCGACACTGTATAAGAACACGTCCTGCTCTCTGAGGTGTTGCCAGCTCCCTTTGCTGTGGAGTTGTGGCGGGGTAGGTTGGTCCTCTATGCCAAGGCAAAGCTCATTTGGAGATCTCGGTAGGGGCTAGCCGATGCCAGGTTTCATTGCCTGCCTTTTATTGTGTCTCTCCAAGGTCTCTGGCCCTCCAGGGGAGCCCTAACCTCAGCCGTATCAGCCATGAGTCCCCGATCAGCAGCCACAGTTCATCAGACTCCCTGCCCGTGAGCAGCCTGCGCCGCACGCTAGCTTTTGACGATGAGGATGACAAGGTGGGGAGAGACCAGTGGGAAGCTGCTCTCGCTCAGTGTTCAGATCAGTATTCCGCTTTTGAGCCGAAAAACCTGCTCAACATGTTTGAGGACTCTGTGGCGGCTGAGCAGAAGTGCCAGGGTTGATGGGGACTTCGTTTCATTTCAGAATGGTCTGCTTAGCACTCCAGTGGCTGAATGGAGGAGCGCAGTCCCTCAGGTGGATACACACAGCTGGTGGGCTCTAGCATCCAGCTCAGTCTAGTAAAGGGGAAGGCAGGCAGGCCCCTCCAGGGACGCTTCCCCACACATTGTTGTTCCCGCTGTGCAGTTTCTTACCTTCAGGGGGGTCGAGATCATATAGGCATCCTTCCACAGGCAGTGGAGAGTGAGATGCCCTGTCAGGTCATTTGAGGAAAAAGGGGCTTGCTTTTAGGTAGGGGTGAGGGATGTGATGCACCTGTGTACTTTTTAAGCTGCCTGTCCCTTCCGCTCCAGGGCTGTGAGGCAGGAATGTATCGCCTGCTGTGAGAAATGGGGGCTGTCAAGCACCTCGCTTTCCTGCTGGGGTTTTACAAAGGTGTCAGCTCTCTAAGACTTCGTAATAAACGCATTTTGAAATGACCATAAAACAGTGTGCTACTTCTAAGGACTGACTTGATTATAACCCATTATTGAACTGAGAGACTTGGTTATTCAAAGCAAAGTAAAACCATACTATACCACAAGGTATAGATACGGACTCTGGGGCAAGTGATACTCTGTCTTCTTGGTGCTTGGGGGGGGGGTCAACAGTGGGAGGATTGAGTTGATAACCCTGTGAAACAGGCACCATTTCATCCAACTACAGTTTCCAGCTCTTACTACAGACCAGTGTTCTGGGTCTCTCCATTCATTCGTTACCTGCAATATACTGCAGTTAAAGCAGATTACCTATTTTAGCCTTAGGGAGGAGAAAACATTACCAGTCTTGATACTGAGTTATGACTGTCTCCAATCTAATCATATTAATCCCACTTTTCCATTTTACAGTGTGATCCTAGGCAGTTACTTCTGTCTAAATCCACTGAAGGCTCAGCATGGGTTCTGTAGAGGAAGATCTTGTCTCACTAACCTGTTAGTGTTCTTTGAGGGGGTGAACAAACATTTGGACAAGGGGGACCCAACGGATATTGTTTACCTTGACTTCCAGAAAGCTTTTGATAAAGTTCCTCATCAAAGGCTCCTAAGTAAGCTCAAAAATCACGGGATAAAAGGGCAAGTCCTTTTGTGGATCAAAAACTGGCTAATTAATAGGAAACAGAGAGTGAGTATAAATGGGAAATTTTCTCAGTGGAGGGTGGTAAGCAGTGGGGTACCACAGGGATCAGTACTCAGTCCGATGCTTTTTAACATTATTTGGAGTTGGGAGTAAGCAGTGAAGTGGCTAAATCTGCAGATGATACGAAGTTGTTCAGGGTAGTGAAAAGCAGGGGGGATTGTGAGGCACTCCAAAGGGATCTATCGAGGATGGGCCAGTGGGCGTCAACGTGGTAAATGAGGTTCAATGTGGCCAAATGCAAAGTGATGCACATTGGAGCCAAAAATCCTAACTATAAATATACGGTGATGGGGTCCAAACTGGCAGAG